>NC_136264.1:25363877-25658877 GCF_964187855.1 Myxine glutinosa
CGTGTCGAAGGCACGTGATATGTCGAGGGAGACAGCTCTAATTTCCTGTTTGGCATTGAGGACCTCCATCCATTGTTGAGACAGCAGAAGCAGCATGTCCAGAGTAGAGTGACCTGGTCTGAAACCAAATTGATGATCAGAGATCAAGCCATTGGAGAAGAGGAAAGATTTCATATCCGAAGCAATGATGGATTCCATGACTTTGCTGATAATTGGGAGAAGGCTGATTGGTCTGTAGTTGCTAGGATCTGTTTTTGCACCTTTTTTGTGCAAAGCGGTGATGTTGGCTGATTTCCAAGCAGATGGCAGTTGACCTTGAGCAAAAGAGAGGGTGAAGAGAACAGAGAGAGGGTGAGATAGAGCAGCAGAGCAGGATTTTAGGACCCGTGGGCTGATGCCGTCGGGTCCAGTTGCAGAATCAGAGTCGAGGGTTGACAGAAACTTTTCCACCTTGTCAGGAGGAAAGGACACGGAGTCCAGGAGCAGCAGGGTACGACTGGGTATGGTGGGTACAGAGAGGGATGGGTTTGGGACACAAGATTTAGAGGCAAACACAGAGTTGAGGCATTCAGCTTTTTCACGTGCGGAGTCAGCTGTGTAGCCGTTTGAGGTAAGGGAGGGGATGGAGGGGGAACAAACACCAGAAACGGATTTGACCAGACGCCACCAGGATTTGGAAGAGGGAGACAGATAAGAGAGTTCGGTCTTGAGAACGGAGAGATATTGTTTCCTGGCTCTCCTGAGGGTGGACACACACTTGTTTCGGGCTTTGTGAAAGGAAATGAGATTTCCTTCCGTTGGATTTGCTTTCCAGGAGACGAAGGCAAGTTGTTTCTGGGCAACAGCCTCACCACAAGATTCCGTGTACCATGGACGGGAGGAAGGGTATGACAACTGAAGACGAGATGTGATAAATCTGTGCATGAGAGAGAGCAATTTACTTTGGAAGAATTCCCAGGATGAGTTGATGTCAGAGGTGGTAGAGATGGGAGACCAGTCCAGATGATTGATGGCTGCTTGAAGACCGTGCCAGTTGGCCTGAGTGAAATGCCAGACTCGTCGACGCTGAGCAGGCTCCCTGAGGATGGTCAGAGAGATGTCCACTTTAACAAGGACATGATCAGATGATCCGATCGGAGCAGAAGAAGAGCAGCAGACATTTTCAGGGAAGTTAGTCATAACCAAGTCCAGAAGAGAAGATGTTCCGTTGACTGAGATCCGGGTCGGGAAATTGACAGATTGTGTCAGTCCCAGTGAGTCGCAGAAGTCCTTTGCTGAAGAGCCATGGCTGGTGAGAGAGGTACCCACACCCAGCCAACTGGCATGGTGACAATTGAAATCACCACATATGAGGAAGAGAGAGTTGGGATGAGTAGATAGAAGTTGGTCCATATCATCAGACAGCGAGATGTAGATGGAGTCATCACTGTTTGGTGGACGGTACAACACACATATGAACAAGAGGTGGGAGCGAAGGGGAAGCCGTAGCCAGAGGTATTCCTGGGGGTGAGGTGGAGAGAGTGCAGTGCAGGGCGAGTGAGGAAGAGAGTTTTTGATAAAGATAGCAACCCCGCCTCCAGGACGAGGCTCAGGTCTATCATACCGGAGGAGGGAGTAGCCCGGGAGAGATACTATGGAATCAGAGACATCATAAAGGAGGAAAGTTTCTGTTAAGCAGATCACGTCTGGTTTGACAGAAGCAACCTGTATGGAGAGATCAGTTAAGTTTGAACGAAGGCCCCGGATGTTTGAGGTCCATACCGTTAATGAAGAGGAAGGGGGAGCATCAGATACAGAACAGGGGGGAGGAGGGGTAGGGTAAGATGTGGAAGAGGTGGAAGAGATAGGGAGAGCTGTTGAAGGTGTGTCAGAGATTTCAGAATAGCTCGGAGAAAGGGAAGGATGGGGCGGACAAAAGGTTTGATGGTGATTGGGTGAGCCACAATGAGGTGTTATTTGAGGAGGGGGAAGAGCGAGGCAGAAGGTTGGGGGAGATGGAGGTGAGAGTTTGAAGGGGGAAGAAGCGGGGAGGACGCTTTGAGGAGGGGGAGTGAGAGGGGGGAAATTGAGAAGCAATGAGGGTGGGGAGATTTGAAGGGGAGGGGTGAGGGGGGAGTTTGGGAGGGAAGGGACAAGGGGAGGGATTTGAAAGGGATGGGATATGGGGGAGATTTGGAGGGGAGGGGTGAGGCAGGAGTCTAGGAGGGGAGGGGCGAGGGGGCGTCTTGGCGGGCAGGGGTGAGGGGGTAGTTTAGGAGGGAGGGGGCAAGGGGGGAGATTTGAAAGGGATGGGTGATGGGGAAGATTTGGAGGGGAGGGGTGATGGGGAAGATTTGGAGGGGAGGGGTTATGGGGAAGATTTGGAGGGGAGGGGTGAGATTGGATTTTTGAAAGTGTACGATTTATGGGAAACGAACATTTATTGCAAAATGAGTTTCTTGTGACCTTCGAGTTAAAAATACGTTTAAGGACGCTGGATGGAGGATGGAGTGCAGGAGAGTTTAGGGAATGTAGAAAAAAGGCACTATAGGAGATGGATATTTTTTTTGGGATGAATTGATTTGGTGAGCAAGTCGAAAGCAGCCTTTTAAAGAAGAAGAAGAAAAAGGTGTTATAAAATATGACGGAATACATAACTTGAGGGGAAAGTGTAAACATTGAAGGTTAATGAGTGAAAACTATCTGGGGAAATGGGGGAGAAACACGTGGTCGAAGAACGAACGAACGAATAAGAATGAATAAACGAATGAGAACAGAGAAGGGAATTTTTTTTTTTTTTTTTTTTCTTTTTTTTTGAGTTGAGATTTACACAAGGAAGTAGGCTATGGGTGAAAAGCCTGGGAATACAGAGAACGAAAGTTATTGGATCACAAACGACGGACCGCTGAGAGAAAAACAAAGCCTCAAGGTTGTACAGTGCACACTGTACAAGGCCTCAAGACACGACACGGCAAACAGACGATCAATTTATGAAAGATAAACACCGAGAAACAACCAAAGTTGCACACAATAACTTCACACCCCGAAAGATAAATACAGTTTCGACAAAATACAATTGTGAACAGACTTAACTTCGAAAAACGTGGAGACCGTGTGGAGCTTCGAAAATCCCTCCCACCGTCTCCGAATCTCGCGAGATCTTTATCACGAGAGTCATCAAGCCCTGCCAAGCCCTGCTTTGGAAACGATTCAACCCTTTTTCTTTGAAGGAAGAAAGGGCGGTAAAAGGGTAGGAAGAAGAAGAGCATCTCTTGGCAGTGCGGTAAAAAAAGGATCCTTGCTTGTGGTGTGAGCGGCTTCAGTGAGCTTGTTGGTGTGAGAGACTCGATTTATACGAAGTTTCTGAAAGATTCATTGTGCATGAAGGAGGTGGACAACAAGGAAAGGAGCGTATCTTGTGGAAAAAGGCGCTTCTTGGGTCTCTGAAAAACGCTACATGCTTCATGCTGTGAACGGGCTCAGTGAGTGCTACATGAAGGAGTCTACCTCGATGAACTTTGAGCTGAGGGATTTGCTGTGTTGCGTGAAGGAGGTTGACAAAAGGAAAATAATCAAAGGAGAAAGGAATCGCAGAGCGTGATGACTGGTCCATTTATGTTTATTCCTGCCAAGCCCTGCTCTGGCGAGTGTCGATCAACCTTTGTTCCCCCCAAGCCCCGCTCTGACGAGCGTCGATGAAATTGCCCTTCAAACAGGCCTGAACCCCATTTCATTCCCATACTCATATCCCGTTTTATTTGAATTCCCTTCTAATATTGTTTTTTTAAATTTGCTTCCCTTTCCCTTTCCCTGGGGTAGATAGAGGGTTAGTGTTTGTGATGTTGTGTCGGCCTTTCGTATCGGATGTATGTGGCATGTGTTAATTGTTTCAGTCTGTCATTATTCATTAATTAAGTCCATCGTCATATGTATATGATTTGCTTATTGTTTCGTTTTGCATTCTTTGATTGTATTTCATTTTGTTTGAGTGACATTTTTAGGATCTGGTTGCAAGCTCCCCTGAGTCGCACAGTGTGCCAGTCTAGACTCTAAACTCTAGAGCCTCTACTCCTTGCATTAAACCAAAAGTTCAAGCTTCCAAAAACCGCTCGGTCAGCTTGCGGGCCTCGGCCCGGCGGCTGGGGATAGGACCTAGGGTCGCTGACATTAGTCACCCTGTAACACACTTAGTCGGGAGTGACGCTTGGGACTCTGGTTCTCATCCCCATCACCCATAACAATATATATAGTCCCTTGCATGGGTGCATGAACCCTTTTTGTCTGCTCATTCGCCCCACACAAGTGGAGTGTGCAATCGATAATTTACTACACGCACTATATTGACGACCAGAGCACGAACCTTGATGGAGCCCGAACAAGTCTCGACAGAACATGTACTTAACTCGTACTACGTATGGCCGTAAGCCTGTAACCCAAAGGAACGGACCAGGAAAAGACTCTGTTTGCAACTATTCTGTGTTTGAAAAGACGGTGTCACTGAAGTTTGCCCACTACGGCTTAAGAATCTAGCTCGTCCGCCATGGCATGTTGATGCCCCCTTTTCAATTGATTACCGGGTTCACTGTAATGGCAGGGTTCGATCGTGGATTTTAATGTGAGGGGAATGGTCATTGTCAAACTGGGAGTTGATAAATCGGGTAAACTCAGGCTTATGGGATTCGACTCGGCTCTTAACTACTTCATCAGAGACATCTTGTATGTCCAGCTGCAAAGCCATGCCCTGCCCAGGCAAAATAGTGTCGGTGCTGCCGAAGCATTTTCTTGACAAGGGTTATACTGGGTGGTTTGTCATTGCCTTCCCAGCAGTAGTTAGGCCAGTGATTTGTAATTTGTTCATGGTGCCGGCGATAGCTCACATACTCTTCACGAAGGACACCGTGAAACCTTTAATGTCCACCAACTGATGCTGGTAGACAGGACGCCCAACTTTAGGTTCATCCGAGTTTTGCGTCCTATTTTTTTTATTATAATAAAATTATCTTTCTGAGGGTATTTTTTTTTTTAAGTCAAAAAGTCTTTTTAAGTATGATGTCTAAAAGTAATAATTCTCAGTTTTGGGAATTTGACTTTAATACCCTTAAATAAGACCATTTCATTTTTATACTTCCAACGTCTTTTAAAATGTTGCCTTCTCAAATTGAAGGCAACAGCGTCACAAGCTCAGATTGATATGTCAAACAGGTTAATCCAAAATAACTTTTGGACTCTCCTAGGTCGTTACCTCCATTTGTGTTGTACAGAAGGTGTAACGGAGTCCTCACAGGACTCAAAATATCCACCTAAATTTCGTATCAGAATCATGTTTCAAGGTCCTTGAAATGTTCTGCCTTTCTGTGCATCCCCAATGCCTCATGTGCATAATACGATTTGCGGTGAAGGACCGTCTCCTACTCTGCTCCAGTTTGTCGTTCTTTTCATCTTGAGCATAGCCCTTTAGTTTTTGGACCAAGGCGGCACCTGCTCAGCTTTTTGCTTCAGTGCAGAGCTCCGTCTCATAGTGAGGTTGAGATCTTCTTCATAATGTCGTTGAGATCTCTTCAAGTGTCGTACCTCAAACTTTGCCACAGTCTCAGTAACCACCCGTTCCATTGCAAAATTTGTGATGAAGACACAAAATTCCACTGAACACATTATTTAGGTATTTATGTCACAAATTATTAAAGTAGTTATAGTGGTGCATGAGATATTCTAATTTTGTTAATAGTAACAAAAGCCTTCCTTTTATTTGGAAGCCCTTGCTTTTGATTAAACCTTCCCTGCATATCTCTGTTTCAGCCTCTTAACGCAACGCGCATCAGTGTTGCCAGCATTGAGCATCGCATCAGAGAACTGAGCAAAACCCCGGTCAATGCGGACAAGCAAAAGCAAGGATTCTGGGAGGAATTTGAGGTAAAAAAAATATATATATATATTTGTGTCCCACCTACTTCTGGACGAGATCTCGAGTCAGAGTTTTGTTGTGTCTGTTGGTTTTACTCGACCCAAACAGGAATGACATTGGAATTTTGTCCACCAAAAGCTGAGGAATACATTTTGTTGTTCCTTTTCAACGTTCAAGTCATGCAAGTGATAAAGCACTTGCTGAGGCTTAAATGTGCAGAGGTGGAACTATTCCTCAAACCTGTCCCGTGCCGTGAAAAATTGTATCGTTCAGGCATTCTGTGCATTTTATGCCATTTCATGATAACATAGGTTTGAGGCAAAGCATTGGGAGGAGGGGGGTTGAATCTTGGCATGTCCAGTGCAAAGTTCTTAATCTACAAATATTTGCTCAAGATTCACTTGCATTTCTTTATTTGTAGATTCCGCATGCACTTTATATCAGGTCTGTGTTTCTTGATGCAGACGATTCAGCACCAGGAATGCAAGCTGCTGTACAGCCGAAAAGAAGGGCAGCGTCTGGAGAACAAGGCCAAGAACCGCTACCGTAACATCTTGCCGTGTAGGTCGGCGGTCGTCGTGTCCTTTTTTTTTTTTTTACATTCATTGCTTTTATTTGCCATGCACTGCGATGTATGAAGTTTTTAAAGTTTTGTTGTGATCGTACCAATTTGGGGCAGCATTTGTTTTCAAATTATGAAAACGAAAACTTAAAACAGCCATGAAGTTGCTTTATAACCGGGAATTTAAAAAGAAGAATATTTCCTCCTTCCTTTATGTAAAGTCCGTGATTTTCCAGCAAACGTTTATTTTTGATTGTTTACAACGGTTAGGCTATTTTGAGCATTGTTTTTCTTGGTTCTACCGATCGACTGGTTTTGCCTCTTGCGCCACGAAGTATTTGTAATATGTCTGGAATTGCTGTTGAATTACTTCTCCTTGTGCATGAGATAGCTCGAATCCATGTGGTGGGCTTCCTCTGCAGCCTCTGCTCACTTTGAGATGCATTATCATATGCTCTGTTTGTTATACTGCATGGCCCTGTGTGGTGATCACTTGCTATGCAGTGTCACACATTTCTGTCTTGTGCTGATTTGGCTGTGATTTGACATTCCTGTCTCATTGATTGGGCTGGAAATGGAAATTGTTTTCCACAAGCATCAAAAACCTAATGTGTATTCATCGACAAGAGATTAATTGACGTATGTGGGAACATCACATGCCCAGACCAGGAATCAAACCCAGGTCCTCTGGTGAACCATACCGTACCAGTGCTCTGCCATCTGGGCGACCCTGACCAGCGAGTGACCCGGAAGCAGTGACGGAAAGAGAGTGGCAATTCTATGTGTGGGGAAAATTGCATACTCGGTCAGGGTCGCCCAGATAGCTCAGATGGCAGAGCACTGGTACGGCTTACCAGAGGACCTTAGTTTGATTCCCGGTCTTGGCATGTAATTTTCCCACATATATACATTTCATTATTTATAATCCTGTTCATTTATTTTATCGACATGAGACTTAGGAAAATGTTTGTGTTGGTGTCTGTGTGTCGGTGTGTTGATGGTGGGGGTTTTTTTGCCTGAGGGGGAGGGGGGGGGAGGAGTGGGCGGTGGGTGTATGTTTTGGGTTGTTTCCTTTTTTGTGTTGGGGATGGGAGGGTCTTTTTGTTTGTTACCTCCACCACTGAAGTTTATTGGAGGTTGTTTTAACCTCTGTCTATCTATCTGTCTGTTTGTTTGTCTGTGAACAGGATATATCAAAAAGTTGTGGACGGATTTGGACAAAATTTGGTGGAGAGGTTAGGTGTGACAACGACGAAATGATTTTATTTTGGTGAAGAACCGGATTCAGATACTAGAATTTAAAAAAAGTTATTTTTCACCATTGAGAGCCTGGTGTTGGCTTAGCGGTTAGGGTGCCGGCTTGGGATCCTAGGATCCTGGGTTCGAATCCCGGTCGATCGCTGAATTAATGCCAGGGGGGTTGACTCAGCCTGTCATCCTTCCGAGGTCGGCAAATTGAGTACCAGCTTGCTGGGATGAATGATCCCGGTGTATACCCCGGTTTACAATAGGTACACCGTATCCCGCATCGCCGTATACCCCGGCGACCAAGGGTTGGCGTCAGGAAGGGCATCCGGCCATAAAAAACATTGCCTCAAACAGGGAACCATGATTGTCATGGGGCCCGCAAGGCTAACCCCCGCTCTAGCGGGGAAAATGGCCTTAAAACGATCATTCATATATATTTATTGAGAGATTGGGCCAAAACGCATATATAGAATGATATGTCAAAAGGATATGTACGGATTTGGATGAAACTTGGTGGACAGGTTGGTGTGAGACAAGGAAGAATCGATTAGATTTTGGTTGAGGTCCGAATCCAGATCCATCCCATCAGTGGGATACAAAACATAAACTGTTCAGCCTGGTTGAGGTATAAGTTCTACCATCTGCCGTTCTTGTTTTTGTTTGTTTTTGTGGTTTGCTTGTTTCCTTTAGTTTCTTTCATTTTTTAAATTTACTTTGCAGTTGATCACTCACGTGTAGTTTTGAAGGACGTGGATGCGACTGAACCTGGGAGTGATTACATCAATGCAAACATTATTACGGTCAGTGAAAAGACTTTTTATTTGAGGGTCTTGGCTTGTTGAGGAGGTGGGCAGTCGTTATTCACTCCCTTAATATTTAAAAAATGAACACTCATGTGCTGTTGATGTGAGCTAACCAATCGTAGATTTATCTCAGAAGGATCCGCAGTTGTGAAACTGACCACACATTACCATGAAACACCTTTGTAAATTACATCCGATTATTTTTGCATGAAACTTTTGGGTTCACAAAGTATTTTCTCTTTCAATTGCAATGACCTGCACAACTGTTGACTTGAATCTGCGGTAGTTGAATGGATTTCCTGACATTTGGAGGTAGTGCATTCTGGAAGGCAGTGTTTGGTACTTTCTATGCCTCAACAATTATTCCATGAAACATCGCCATCACATCGTGTTTATTTGGAAATCTACATTGTAGTTGACCACGGTTTACATTGAAATGATATGTTTCCTGGGCAAAGTCGTTTTTGCCAAGCAAATGCAAGGCAACCATAAACTGAAGGCCGGTGTCTTCCAGATCGGCCTACCACTTAGCCATCGCCGACAGGTCCTAATGGTCTCTGTCTTATTCCGCCGACATTCATCATCTTATTCCCACACTCAAACCCACACTGGACATCATCTTATTCGGCCGACAGGTCCTAATGGTTTCTGTCTTATTCCGCCTCCTCTCTGGTCTTGCACCCTATGCCCTCTCCATGGTTTGTCGCCGTCCCCCACCCCCCTATACACCACCCCCTCCCAGGTGTCTGCAGGAGGCACGCAGTCCACCAGCGATCCCCTCCTAGTGAAACTGCCAAGATCCAGAAACACTGCTCACCTCCACTCATTTATTCCTCTTTTTTCCCTATCTGTGGAAACGGCTTCCATACTCTTCGGGCTCATTGTTCCCTCCAAGTCTTTGAGATGGCTGTTCATCGCCATCTCAAGTCATCTCCCATCCAAAACCATTGTCTTTTCTGCACCCGTTAAACCACCCCCACCCCTCCCAAAAGGTTTCTTTTGTATCAATCTCGTCCATTCCTTGCGTTCTTCCCTACCCCTCATCATTACCCACATCCCTTATTTGTACATCTCCATCTATTTTCTACCTCCATCCCTGCTATTGGCGTTTCCCCCTTCTCCTCCTACTGTTCCTTTTGTTATGTTGCGTCCTGATCCGTTCTGAGTTCTTGTTCTTCCACAAGCTTTGACTATGTACACGAAAATAAATCTCAGCTGAAGCTCAAAAGCCTGAGACTTCTTGCCTAGCTTCATGAGGAAGGCCCGTGGCAGTGAGACCAGTGTGCGGTTAGTGTTGAGACATTTCTTCTTCAAGTTCCTAAGAGCAATCTCCTGCTCCCTCTATTTCTGTATTCTCTTGTCTCAACCCCCCCCCCCCCCAACTCCTCTCTCCCCAAAAAATTCCATTTATAAACTGTTCCAGACTAGTACTTTTAAAAATTTCATGTATCTGCTTTCATGCACCTGAACTTCACGAAAATTTCATTTCATGAGGAAAAAGTTGTTTCTTGGGTTTGTTGATCTGGAGAAAGCATTCGATAGGGTTCCACACGAAGTAGTGACATGGGCATTGAGGAAGTTAGGAGTGGAGGAATGGTTGATCAGAGTAGTGATGGCAATGTACAAAAGAGCGCGCACAGCTGTAAGGACGAAGGACGGGAACAGTGGTGAGTTTGAGGTGAAGATGGGAGTGCATCAGGGGTCGGTACTAAGTCCACCACTATTTGTAGCTGTGATGGAGGTGCTGGCTCGGAACGTAAAGGAGGGTTTACCGTGGGAGTTGTTGCATGCAGATGATCTGGTGTTGATTGCAGAAAGTATTGATTGCAGAAATAAAGCAGAAAGGACTGAAGGAGAAGATGAACAAGTGGAAGGAATGTATGGAGACAAAAGGTCTGAAGGTGAATATCGGAAAGACGAAGGTGATGGCAAGTGGTAAAGCATATGGTGAGGTGGACAGAACTGGGAAGTGGCCGTGTGCTGTGCGCAGGAAGGGTGTCGGAGTGAACTCCATTCAATGTACAATGTGCGCTGCGTGGGTTCATCAAAAATGTAGTGGTTTGAGAGGGTCATTAACCAGTGTGGCAGCTACATTCAAGTGTAAGGTATGCACAGAGGGAGCTGCAGATGGAGGAAATGTTGAGTTGGATCTTGGAGATGGCGCGAAGCTGGAAGGTGTGAAAACATTTTGCTACCTAGAAGCCATGCTGAATGGAGAAGGTGGATCAGACTCGGCAACGGTTGCGAGAGTGAGATGTGCATGGAAGAAGTTTCGGGAACTGAGTGGCGTGCTGACGAGGAGGGGAGTGTCGTTGAAGCTGAAGGGAAAGGTGTATGCTGCATGTGTGAGATGTGTTATGATTTATGGGAGCGAGACATGGGTAATGAACGTTGAGCAGCAACGAAGGCTGGAAAGGGTGGAAATGCGAATGGTTCAGTGGATGTGTGGAGTATTGTTGAGAGAGAGGAAGACAAATGATGAATTGCGAAAGATGATGGGAATAGAGCCTGTGATGGATGCTGTGAAGAGAAACAGGTTGAGATGGTTTGGTCATGTGTTGAGGAAGGATGAAAGTGACTGGTTGAGAAGAGTGATGGAAACGAATGTAGAAGGAAGTAGAGGACGGGGAAGACCGAGAAAGACTTGGCTAAAGGTGGTGGAAGAAGAAATGCGGGCAAGGGGGTTAACAAAGGGAGATTCAGAAAATAGGGCAAAATGGAGAAGATTGTCATGGGGACCGCAAGGCTAACCGCGGCTCTAGCAGGGAAAATGGCCTTAAAATCCATGTTGTACCAGACTGTAGTGCATGAAATTTGTTTGGCTCCAAGTTCTCGATGTATTTTTGCTCTTTTGTGTTCATGAACATGTACCTAGTTAGGTTTTTTTTAACGAAAGCACAAACTTTGGTTCTTTGACATGACATTCACTTCTGTATGAACTGACAGGTGGAGAAACTAGATGGCTGGGCACCAGGTGTCCCCCCAAAGCACTACATAGCAACCCAGGGTTGCCTGCCGACCACAGTGTCCGATTTTTGGCGAATGGTGCATCAGGAGAATTCTCGCATCATCGTCATGGCAACCAAGGAGCTGGAAAGAGGCAAGGTGGGACAAGCTTGCACTCTTTTGACCCCTCACCTTCGCATCAGCTATTTTATACGATGTTGGGACATAAAATGTGTTGAAAGCTTTTTACAACGATTGTCCTACAAATTATTAATTTTTATGCATCAAATCTCTGAGGTCGAGCAGAGTTGAACCGGGTAGCACTTGGATGGGAGGCCTCTTTGATAAGCCTGGTGTTTGCTAAAATATGTCAGGATAGTTCAATAGTCAAGGTGGGACATGACATTGTTAAAATAGGTATGTAAAGCCAGCTATTCTATTCTGGTTTTTTTTTTTTTTTTAAATGTTGAAGTCTCCAGGCATGGACTGTATCACCTTCATCGAGGCCAGGCCTTAAATAAAAGAGAAGAAAAGTGTATGATGAAAAGTGTATGATGTTTGTTTGCGAGAAAGAGAGGTTGAAGCTAGGCCCGGTAGCTATAGCTTGAGTGAGACAGTGAGTAAGACCAGCAATCCTGACACGGAGAGTGTAAGATGGTTCTGGGCACCACTTTAACGCTCCTAAGTCAGGACGGTAGTACCACCCTGGGCGGTTGCTGTCTACAACCTAATGTTTGCATTCAGGATGTGGATGTTGTCCATTTTAAGCTCTCTTGAAATGAGTAGGCCATTGTGTGATGGTACTCTGACTCGATTCCTTACCTAGAGAATAAAAAAAAGTCAGAAGTTAATGGTTTATTGATGTTATTCTGGATTAAATTGATGGAAGAATAGGGTTAATACTGTTATGTGGAAAAGGGGGGTGGGCGGGAGGTTGAGGGGGGAGGATCCATAGCTAGATTGGACTGTTCTACTCATACTGTTCCTGTTTGTTAGAAAAAGTCAATCATTATTCCCGTGCCAAAAAGGTTCACCCAAGGCAGCTCAATGATTAAAGACCTGAACCCTGTATCATACTCTGGCTGGAAAGTTGTTGTTTTTACTAGACCGACTAGACCGTCCTCAGCAGGTGAAGGTGAATGGTAGTTTGCAGCAGTGTAGTGCTAATTTTGGGTGTTTATTATTTTGGGTGCATGAAAGCATACAACGCTCAATAACTCAACTAATCATGAATGTGAGTATTTATTATTATTATTATTAATTTTAACTGTTGTGGAGCTGTGCTCCACCTCTGATGGAGTGTTGTGCCGAAGCACCACTCCGGTGCGCTCCTGCTGAACTACACCCCTGGTAGTTTATCAAAGTTATCAATCTTGAATACTGGTGCTCCACAAGGTTGTGTATTATCACCTCTACGGTTCAGTCTGTGCACCAATGGATGTGTGTGAGGCTCTCAAAGAAGTGTTTCTTTATTAAGTATGCAGACGATACCGCCATTGTTGGTTGTGTTTCTGACCAATCATCCTTCGATGAGATTGATACATTGAATAAGTAGTGTGTGGACTGTTTCGCTCTCAATGTGCACAAAACTAAAGAAACGATTTTGGATTTTATAAAAGGTCCCAATCATGAACCTGTAACCATAAATGGTGACAAGGTGGGAATTATTTACAAATGCAAGAACCTGGGCAATATTATTGATAACAAGGTAACGTTTGATGAAAATACCAATGCTGTGTGCAAGAAATCAATGTAAATATTGTATCTTCTCAGGAAGTTGAATTAATTTGGTGTTCGCTCGCTCGTGATGCGGATGTTGACTAATTTCTTGCTGATCAGTGTTTTGTCATTTAATTTGGTTTATTGGTATAGTTATCTAAATGTGCGGCAACGTCCAGATTAAGAAAGGTCATTATTAGTCCCCTACCGGTGTACACCGGAGGGGACTATAGGTTTGCACTCCGTCCCTCCGTCTGTCAGTCTGTCCGTCTGTCAGTCCGTCATGCAAAGAACAGTTTTCCGGATTTTTTAGTCCCCTACCGGTGTACGCCAGAGGGGACTATAGGTTTGCACTCCGTCCCTCTGTCAGTCTGTCAGTCTGTCAGTCCGTCACGCAAAGAACAGTTTTCCGGACTTTTTTTGTAAACGCTTAATGCTAATGATTTCAAACTTGGTACATGGTTTCCTCATGATAGGTTGCAGATCAGGTTCGAACTTCATTACGTTTCGATCATCTTTGACAAAGTTATGGCACTTTTAACTTTGGTAATTTCCCCAACAGTTTTCCGGACGACAGACTGCCGGTAGGGGACATGTATTGCAGCGCAATACTCAGAATGCTTGCTACAATGGCATTTAAAGTGGGTGGGCCTTAAATCTGCATGGAGTCTTTGCACTGCCTTCAGAAAGTATTCACACCCCTTGACTTTTTTCACATTTTGTTGTGGTAGTGCCTGAATTTAAAATGGGTTAAATTGAGATTTTTTTGGTGATCTACACATAATAAATACCCCATCAGCAACGGGTGGCAATCTGATGGCTACTGTTTTTACCTCCGCCACCAAAGGTGGATGGAGGTTATGTTTTCACCCCTGTCTGTGTCTGTCTTTCTGTTTGTCTGTCTGTCCATTTGTGAACAAGATATATCAAAATGTTGTGGACAGATTCGGACGAAATTTGGCAGAGATGTAGCGTATGTGACAAGGACGAAATGATTAGATTTTGGTGAACATCCGGATTTGGATCCGGCTACTAGAATTTTTTAAAGTGACTCTTCACCAATGGGAGATGGGGACAAAAACGATATACGTATAGCAGGATATCTCAAAGTTGTGGACGGATTTGGACGAAACTTGGTGGAGAGGTTGGGTGTGTGACGAGGAAGAATTGATTCAATTTTGGTGAAGAATGTTTCTACATTATATAAATTCTGTATTGTGATTTTCTGGTCTACTCTGAGAAACAAAACGTAAACTGTTCACCAGGCGGAGGAGGTATGCTCTCTACTGAGTGCCGTTCTAGTTTGGGACATTGATTGAGGGCGTGGGAGATCATGACACTGATGACCTCCCAAGAGAATTGAGAATGTTAATGGAGATTATTTTGCTCGTGAACTGTGGTGGTTGAGAGAATTCATGAAGTACTTTTGGCGACCATTGAGCCAGAGTGCTACTTCTACAGGACAATTATCATCTCACACAGCTCAGTTTGTAGTCCTGAACGACCAACTGTAGCTGCTTCCCTACTACTCACCAGTTTTGGCTTCCTTGGACTTCTACCTGATCGGCACGTTGAGGGAAGAATTTCACAATAAGTTTTGATGGTGGTGATGTGATTGTGGCAGTTGTTTTTGGACAAGCACAACAAAACCGAAAAAAGTGCACGGCCTCGGTGCAGCAGTGCTGGACCAAGTGCATTGAACTCAAGGACTACGTTGAAAATGAAATAGACAATTAGAAGGAAATGATGTGCTAGAATGTGCCAGAAACTTTCTTAAGCCCTCAGAGTATCGATATATCCAAGTTATTTTTTCTTATTTTTTGTCGATTACGTCACAGAATTTCTGTGACCATGATGCACTGATGCAGGCCCAAATGGGATCTTCCAAATGGAAAACAGCTGACTTTATTATTCTCTTATAAGGATCCTTCTGTATTTCCCAATGATGCAGCACCACCTGCTGTTTGGTATAATTTCAGGGTAGAATCTATGACCAGTTATTGTGATAATTGCAACAGATAACAGGATAAGAGGTTATTTTGTGCACATTATGAAGCCCTTTTACACACGTGCATTTCTTCTGACCCACAGAACAAGTGTGCACATTACTGGCCGAACATGGGGATAACGCAAACCCACGGACGCCTGTCGGTCACAAACCTTGAGGAGTCCCAAGCCTTTGATTACGTCGTGAGAGAGTTGGAACTGCGTCACGAGGATGAGGTACGGTTGTTCCTTGTCAACTGGTACTTTAAAAACCACTCTTGTCAATGTTAAACACCAATGATGTCCCATGGGCAGCCTAGTTATTACCCTGCGCCCGTGAAGCGAAAGGCAGGGTTAAGCATTCGGGTCCACCCGTACGACGTACGTACGTACGTACGTACGTGCGTGTCTGCATTTTAAAAATTCATTTTCTCGGCAACCGTTGGTCTGATTGACATGAAATTTTCACCATGGGAGGGACTCCTGTAGAATACTTCAGTGAATATTATGACATCACATGTCACGTGGTACGGGCGCCATCTTGGAAAAAACAAAAAACTTTGCACCTCTATATCTCAAAAACCGCTGCGCAGAAATAATTGGGACAGGTCTCATTGCAAAGAACTCTCCATGCGGAATAACATATGTGAATGATGATGTCATAGGTGCCGCCGTTATGACGTCATAATTCGACAAGTGAAAAACTTTACCTGATCAGGATGAAATTTCTTGAGCATCTTCTCGGTATAAATTGATGCAGAAATAAAATTATAATGACGTCGTCGGTCACGTAGTTCTGACGCCATATTGTTTTGAGTGAATAACCACTAAAATCCAATTTTCTCCAAAACGACTGAACAGATCGAGGCCAAACTTTGCAGGCAGAATCGCATACCCATGACAAACAAAAAAGTCAGCGAGAATGACGTCATGCGTCACATGGTTTCGGAGTTATGGTGTTTTTAAGCATAAACTTTTAAAACCAAGTCCTGCCTCATTTGTGATCCTATCGAGGGGAAACTTCACAGATGTGTTCAGCATATCAGTCTACTAAAATCACCTTTTGGAATTTGCGATAGGTCACGTGGTTTGGCAGATATAAATAATTAAACGAAAGTATTAAAAAATTATAACTCTTGAACCGCTTCATTGATCGACTTGAATCTTTATATTGTAGTTGAGGTAATGAAGTGTAACATGTGTGCAAAATTTCAAGATGATTGGATGTACAGTCTGGAAGGTAGAAGTTGTTATTGCGTGAAGAAGAAGAGTCTTCTCGAGTGGGCATGGAATTAATCATCACACTGCAAATGACGAGCAGGCAAAGTACGGAGCGACCTCACGGGGTCATTTTGACCTCAAATAAAATTCTGATTTCAGATTTGTCAATCACTGAGGTATATTAACACACGACCAAAACAGATTTGGTGATATTCCAACGATTTTTTAATGAAAATATAACATTTATGTTTGCATTTCAGTAAAGTAAAGTGTGTGCCGTGTCGGCATTTAAAAAATTTAAACGTGGCTGCTCATTGTAAATAACTCTATATGGGGAATAGGTGTTGTTAAAGATGACGTCATTGGTGCCATAATTACGACGTCATCATTCGACAGGGACAACGCTTAGTCTAATCAGTTTGAAATTTATTGAGCATGATCTATGCAACAATTATTTAGAGAATATAAATTTATGATGTCATCGCTCACGTGGTCTGGCAGCCATATTGGATCAAAAAAAAAGAAACGTTCAAAAATAGAAGAGTTGGCTCACACCAAGTTGACTGCGCAGGGTAAGTATTCTATGAATACTATCTAGTTCACCTGAATCGTCCGCTATTCTGTATCAATGTGTTACTTGAAAAATCGAAGATTTTTACTTGCGAAAATCAAAGATTTTTGAAGTACATTGGTTGTTCTTGTGCGTTATTCTGTGTGTTTGTCTGTCTGTCTGTATGTCAGTCACCTACAGGTCACAATTTTCAACTGATCTACACGAAACTTCACCAAATGTTAGAGCTGGTCATAAGTAAGAAGCCTATTGTTTTTGGGGTCAAAAGGTCAAAATGTCCTCACCGGTCGCAGTCAACGTGTGGCCCGAAATGGAAATCTCCACTTTCGGTTCAGGCTGGAGTTCCTCAAGGTAGTGTTCTGGGCTCTGTACTTTTTCTTGTCTTCATCAATGATCTCCCAGACTCTCTGGAAAATCCTCTATCTTTTTGCTGATGACTCCATTCTCTGCTGCTCCATATCTCAACCCTCAGATCGGCAGTCTGCAGCCTCCTCACTCTCTGCAGACCTGGACAAAATCACAAACTGGTCAAACAAGTGGAACATGTCTTTCAATCCTGAAGAATCTCACACTATCACTATCTCTCTCCGAAAGGACCGTCTGGCAAACCCTCTTGTCTACTTTCTTAACAATCCTCTTGAGGATGTTCCCTGCCCTCAAACTCTGGGTCTCACTATCAGTCATGATCTTTCTTGGGGAAACCACATGTCAACATTGCTCTACAAAGCCAGCCGCCGACTAGGCGTCCTCCATCGTGAAAAGTCCTTCCTTGGCATACCTGAACTCTTATCCACGTATAAGGCCTTCATCCGCAGCTTGAGGGAGTACTGCTCTCCCCTCTGGGCTGCTCCCCTGCCTCACAACTTGCTCAGCTTGACGCCGTGGAAACCAAGGCCTTCAAGATCATTGGAATCTCCCACGATGGAGCTGAGTCTATGGGCTTATCACATCGCCATCGCAGACAGGTCAGTGGTCTCTCTGTCTTCTATGGTCTCCTTTCTGTCCCTGCACCCTTTGGCCTTCATTTTGTCACACTGATTTACTGCAATTTATGGAAATAATAGGTTGTAGCTGAGTTGCACTATGGTAATCCAGATAATTTTAATGGTTTATGAAGCATATTCAGTAACAATGGAATAATGATCGGGTTGGCATTGATTTGACTCGCATTAGGTGGTCACATCCCACATATAAATATTGATGATACAGCAGTTCCCCAAATCTTGCAATGAAATATGCTACGATACAAAATAATTAGATTATTTCTGCAAATTTATAGTAATTTTAATCTTCTTGCATATGGCTTGACGAATAGTAACTCATAAATCCAAGTGCAAGTTTAACAGCCAAATAATGGCTTTGGTTTTCACTGCATTGACTGCTCCAATGCCCCCACTCGGTTTTGGATACTCAGCGGGTTAACTATATTGTCCACGATTTGGTGAGGGTTCCTGCGGTGGCATGCTGTACTTGCCTTGATTGTTTTCATTCATGCAGTTGGTGAGCCAGCCGAACATGGGGTGGGCAAATCCGGTTTAATAGAGACCATTGTTTCCAGGGTAGATCAAAATCAGGAGGCTCCTCTGACAGGTCAGGAATTAGGTATTTCTTTGGGATGAATATGAATGAATGAATGATCGTTTTAAGGCCATTTTCCCCGCTAGAGCGGGGGTTAGCCTTGCGGGCCCCATGACAATCATGGTTCCCTGTTTGAGGCAATGTTTTTTTTTTTATGGCCGGATGCCCTTCCTGACGCCAACCCTTGGTCACGCTCTTACGATGCGCAGGGATACGGTGTACACACCGTGATCATTCATCCCAGCAAGCTGGTACTCAATTTGCCGACCTCGGAAGGATGACAGGCTGAGTCAACCCCCCTGGCGTTAATTCAGCGATCGACCGGGATTCGAACCCAGGATCCTAGGATCCCAAGCCGGCACCCTAACCGCTAAGCCAACACCAGGCTCATCTTTGGGATGTTGGTATATTTTTTCTGCCCCACTACTGATCTTAGACGTCAAATCCCAAGTCACTAAGGCTCCTGACTGTGCTCCAGATTGGCTTGTGTGATTTGAGACTGGAGGTACGTACATTTTGTGGGTCATCGTGGAGGGGTAGTATTCTGTCTGTATTGTGCATGGACACCGGGTGAAGGAATATTTGAGAGCACAGGCAGCCAAGGTCGGTTTGTTTAGGATCCAGGTGTATAGTCCATATGCCACTTACTGGAGCGTAAAGTGCCCGCTTCTTTTGGGTCATAAGTAGGTTGACCACATGAAGGTTGTCATCTTCCACCCAGTACGTTTTGGTAAATCATCGACTGCACAATCTTCCGAAAGACAGTTTGGTTCCGAAAAACAGTTCCGAAAGAACATTTTACACAATGCCTTTGGGGGAAAGAGATGTGTACTTGTGCAAGGGGACACAAGGTAGAGAAGAGTTTAAATAACTGGATACAACAACAACAACAACAACAGGCATTTAAAAGGCCATTTTCCCTGCAAGAGCGGGGGTTAGCCTTGCGGTCCCCATGACAATCTTCTCCAAATTGTCATGGTTCTATTTTTGAGGCAATGTTTTTATGGCCGGATGCCCTTCCTGACGCCAACCCTTTGAGTCGCCTCTTACGACACGCAGGGATACGGTGTACCTATTCTAAACCGGGGTACACACCGGTAAATAACACACATAACACCGCATAACATAACACATATGTGTGTAACACACACATAAATAACTGGATATCAGATGTATTTCTTTATTTCTTTGTGGGGGGGGGGGGGGGGGGGGTTCCTCAATTTACCGTATTCCAGGAGTTTTCCAGTACCTTTTAATACAAATGTTTTATGGAACAAGTGACATTGGAATAAACCATAAGAATGAAAGCTTGTTTGTTTTCTGTTATTCCATTGAATATTTTAGTAACTAGAAACCCACTCCCTTTGGGAGCAGCCTAGGGGAAGGGTTGAGGGGATAGTGGGGGATGTGGGGCAAATATATTTTGGGCCATGGCTAATAATCCCCCCTGTCTGCAGCAGGGGTTAGTGGACGACTTGCACTGTGGCCACGTGTTTTTTTGTCATATTTGAAAATTTGTAAGTCATATTTGTAAGAACAATTCATTGGAATTACACATCTAACATATTTCCTCTTTCCTCTTTGTTATGCAGCACATGGCTCCAGGTAGCATAATTTGCTGTGGGTACAGCTGTACTGCTGATGCTGTACTCTCTAGGATCGAGCAATAATTTTTTTTAAATTTCTTCATGGTGCCGCCGTTAGCTCTTCTACTCTTCGCGAAGAACAACTTGGGATCTTTAATGTCCACCAACTAATCCTGGCAGATGGGATTCCCAGTTTAACATCCATCCGAGGGGCCTAACACCCGACCTGCGAAACACCAAGATGACAGTTTATAGTTGGGCCGAGATTCAAACCCAGAGTAAACAGGGTTCAGAGGCGAGTGTGCGTACCTTTAGGCTATCCTGCAAGCCGTGTACACTGCTTGTTACACTACATCAAACAAACGCTTCAAGGAGATGTACTTTAAGTCCATTTGTGTTTCCCAGCCCGGATCTGGAGCCAAGGTATGGCAGTATCAATACCAGGCATGGCCGGATCATGGAGTGCCCGGGGAGCCGGGAGGCCTGTTGGGTTTCCTTGAGGAGGTGAAGAAAAGAGAGGAGAGCATCCCTGAAGCTGGCCCAATGGTTGTTCACTGCAGGTGGGAGATCTAATTGATTGCAATTGTGGCTTTGAGCAAGTGATGAGAGATAACTGTTCTTGATGAGGAAGAATACCTGGTTAGGCTTTAATAAAAAATAAAATAAAAAAAGGTTCAGAGGTTAAAAGGGTTCAAAGCCTGGTTAGGCTTTAATGAAATGTAAAAAAAGGTTAAACTCTAAAGATGAATCTGTCTCTCTGTTAGAATTGTTACTTTAACTTTAACTTTACAGGAAATGAAATTGTCAAGATTGGAGATTGATGTTCCTTTTTTTTTTTTGCCTTCATTAGCACAGGTATTGGAAGAACAGGAACCGTCATTATCATTGATATCTTGTTGGAGCTTATTCGACACAAAGGTAATTTAATGCACACACTGCCATCAAACATTGTATAGTTTTCAGGATGTGGAATGAATGTGCTCCATCTGTTATTCCCTCTCCATTGCCATTCCGATCACACAAGCTCAAGCGTGATGAGAGATAGCATTTGCTGTCTATTTGACCTGTACAACTCCATTATTCAACGCATTTTATCTAAAGCAAAATGGATTCTCAGTGACCTTAACCAATTAGGCTCTGCCCCCTTAGTGAGTTTGGCGCTTTGTTTGCACACGCAGGGCTAGAGTGTGAAATTGATATCCCAAAAAGTATCCAGCTTGTGCGCAGTCAGCGCTCGGGAATGGTGCAGACCGAGGCACAATACAAGTTTGTGTACCGCGCTTTGCTGCACTATGTGGAGACGCTGCAGAAGAGACTGCATGAGGAACAGGTACGCATTCTAGTCCTATATATGCACGCTCCGGGTTTAGAAGTGAATTGCTGTGGTTGCCACCTTAACTGCAGGGTTCGCACAGTCCTTGAAACTCCTTAAAATTCCCGGAAAAATGAAAAAGCATTTTCCAGTACTGTAAAGTCCTAAAAAAACTTGTCCAAGTCCTTTAAACTCCTGGGAAATCTAAACAATTGTGGAAATATAAATAATCTGCCAGACTCCTTGTCGGAATTGTTAATTCCACCCACCTCTGTAAGAGAACATTACCAATTATAACCTCTTCCAGGAATTAACCCATTAAAGCTGCGCCAAAATGGTTTTTCATGTGCAAAATTTGCAATGATGGGTCACCACACGAAACGCGCTTTTGCTGAATAGTTTAGAAGACAACACAGGACGACGATAACAGAGAGTCCCTGGACAAAAGTTAGATGTCCACGAAAACAGGCAGATAAATAAATAAATATTGCACACTTCTGATACACCGAAAACGAACATACAGGAAATAAAATCTAATAAAAATGGCCATGAACACACAATAAAGGGTGCCCTGCAAGGCCTTTTAAAAGATACCGTACCAGGGATCGAAAATGCTCTACCATGAGCATGTCTTCGGCCCACAGCTGCAGCACCCAGCAGAGGGACGAAGCATCCAGCAGGCGAAGAGATAGTGAACAAAGTGAAGCAGCACAAAGTTGTAGGGCTGCCAAGGATGTCAGCTTGCTGTTTGTGGAGTGGAGAAAAGAAAGAACCACCTTTAGAGGTCATTTTTCCCCGCAGAGCAGGGGTTGGCCTTTTTCAGGCACCGTGGTCCCCTTTTTGAAGCAATGTTTTACGGCCGGGTGCCCTTCCTGCCACCAAACCTGTTAGTCACCTCTTGCGACACACAGGGAATTACCAGTGAACTGGTACTCAATTTGCCGACCTCAGAAGCATGACAGGCTGAGTCAACCCCCCTGGCGTTAATTGGAGCGATCGACCGGGATTCAAACCCAGGATCTTAGGATCCCAAGCTGGCACCCTAACCGCTAAGCCAACACCAGGCTTGTTTGTGGAGTGGAGAACGTGCGGAATAGTTTTACGACATGACGTCAGGTCGTGCATACATGGTGCAAGTGCTTATGGAAAAGTCCCGATTAAAATTGTGCAAATATAAATAATCTGCCAGGAATTAATTCTGCTTGTCTCTTTAAAGGCACAAGAGACACGTTACCAATTTCAGGGATTTACCATTAAAGCGACGCCAAAATGGTTTCTCAGTCTGGACCCTTGGTGGTGGTGCCTGGCCTGGCCCCTAGCCTGGTGTTGGGCTAGCGGCTAGGGTGCCAGCTTAGGATCCCAGGATCCTGGGTTCGAATCCCGGTCGATCGCTGAATTAACGCCAGGGAGGTTGACTCAGCCTGTCATCCTTCCGAGGTCGGCTAATTGAGTACCAGTTCACTGGTAATTCCCTGCTTGTCGTAAAAGGCGACAAAAAGGGTTGGTGGCAGGAAGGGCATCCGGCCGTAAAACATTGCTTCAAAAAGGGGACCAAAAAACAACAACAACCACGGTCCCCGAAAAAGGCCAACCCCCGCTGTGCGGGGAAAAATGGCCTCTAAATGTGGTTTTTTTATTTTTTATTTTTTTAGTCTGGACCCTTGGACCCTGATGACGCACCCTCCAGAGCTAATCCTAATCCCCCCTGTTGACATGGTCCTAATTTATTATGCTAAGTTATTCCTAAATTAATTCCCTCTAATGTTATTCTATTATCTGCCCCTACTTGTGTGTTAATGGCCTCTGGCGTTTATACATTCAGACCAAAAATATTTGATGACCAAGATTTCAACTTTACACATATAATTGTAAATCAGTGGTGCTGCTGCATCATGCATGTAAGTGGTAACTGAGACATGCAGCACGTAAAGTACTGTCTGTGGCGCGTAGATTAGTATCTGGTTTTCAGTACAGTATCTGGGAAAAGTTTCAGATACCTCTCCTCATTTGGCTGGCAGTCTTTCATTTCAGAAGAGCACATAACAGTTTCTACAATGCCGATTTTTGTTTTAGTACAGACAAACGTTTAGCAGCTTCAAGCAACAGCCGTAACCATAACGTAAAGACGTCATCAGGAAACTTGACAAATAGAACCTTTGTTGGTATACGCGGAAATAATAAAATGAGAAATATATTAACCAATGAAAACCAAGAATCAAAAGTTAAATTGTGGGTTGAAAGCTTGGGTGGCTAAAGAGGAAAAATAGAGGACATAAAGGCACCCAGTGTCGTTTCAAAGAGGGCAAAAGACAAAGGAGCAGAAAACTGAACTGTCCTCCATAAAAGCGGACAAATGGCCACTCCATTCATGACGCATGCGTTTATAAGTGAAGGGAAACTTACCCGCCCGTGGAAAACAAGGGTTTACTACAGTCTGAATATCCATGTACAGGTAGTGGACAAAGAAATGGAAACACCTGGGTTAATGAGGGACATCAAGCAATGGCTTCCCCACAGGTGTGGCCCTTGTGTTAATTAAGCAAATAACATCCCAGCATGCTTAGGGTCATGTTTAAAAATGCTGCACTGGCCTGGTTGACTATACCTATGGCGAGCATGGCTGCAAGAGGAGACCCCCCCAACGCCCCCATCCACAGAGCACATGTGTTCGCAAGATGATTTGATGAGCATGATACTGAGTTATCCATAAGTCATGGCCTTCTCAGTCACTAGATCTGAATCCATTTGAGCATTTATGGGATATTCTGGAACGATGCCTGAGACAGCGTTTTCCACCTCCATCAAACAGGTGTGAGTTGATTGACTTTCTCGCAGAAGAATTGTGCCACATTCCTCCTGCAGAATTCCAGACGCTGGTGGACTCTGTCCACGGCACAAGTTGGCACATACAGGCCGTACCGGCCACACGTGGTGGCCCAACGCCTTATTAAGTGACTTTACATTGGTGTTTCCAATTTTTATGTCCACTACCTGTATGCATTGTGTGTATGTCTGAACATCATAGAAAAAACAGGGCTGAGCCAATCTTCTCCAGATTTTGCATACGTGTTATCCAGGGGCAGGTCATAGGCACAATCCCATCCCCCTGCAACCAAACAAGGTTTCATTCTTATTCTTTTGTAACTTGTTACATAAACCATTTGTATGAAAAGGTCCTGGAAAACTCCTGGAAATTTGGTCTTCCATGGCTGTGCGAACCCTATCGAGGAACTGCTGCATGTTGAGAAAAGCTTTAATAATCCATCATTTTTGAAGATGCATTTTATATTTACATCCACCACCGAAGGTGGACCAAGGTTATGTTTTCACCCCTTTCAAAAAGTTATGGACGGATTCGGACGAAACTTGGTGGACAAGGTTGGATGTGTGACAAGGACAAATTCTTTCGGTTTCGGTCAAGATCCGTATCCGAGAATTTAAAAGTTTTTATTTTTATTTTTAAAGTGATTGTTCACCTTGGAGAGATGGACCCAAAAACGATATATACCATCATATCTCAAAAAGTTGTGCTCAGATTATGACAGAACTTGGTGGATGAGTAGGGTAGGTGACAAGAATGAGCCGATTATATTTTGGCTAAGGTCCAAATCCAGGTCTGGCCTATCAGTGGGATGCAAAATGTAAACTGCAGGAAACGCTGGACTGAACCGATTGTTCCAAACCCTTACAGAAAAGCAAGATGAAAGGAAGAGAGTACACGAACATCAAGTATTCTGTGGAGGTGGCGAGAGGTGAGGCCATCTGCCCCAGCACGCCTGCTCCCTGTGAAGGCGCCGAAAGCTGAACCAGGCCGTGACCTGTTCTTGTACAGCATAATTTATTGACCAGCCATGCCGATGTGCAAACTCGAGTCGCTCAATGCTTTCAACGGGTTTGCTCAAGAGAAATGCTTCTAAGCTCGGCCTGCACGCCATCACTCGCTGTGCTTTACCCGAATTGTATTTTTGTAAAGTTTTTTTTTTTTAATGCTTTCAAAGCAAACGTACAGAATAGTATAGTGCACATATGAAATAAATTGTGGCGAACCGGGTTTTTGTTTGACACCTTTCTTATTCTTGTGAAGATTGCACGGCAGCGAAGGTTGTGCTGGCAAAATCTGCTCGGAGATGCAAGGCCGGTTTCACCCACCGTCTTTGGTATTACTTTTTATTTTCATTTTACTGTATGTCAGTTGAGATGGTTTTCGGTTTCCGCTTTGTGTTTTTGCCATTACCCTTGCCATATGAAAACCAAACACTGCCTCACCTTGAACACTTCAACATGACCTCACTATACGGAGCTATTGCTCCCAAAGCAAATATGGCTCTGTGATAAGTTGAGGATAGATTTATCTTTCGAGATTGATCTCTGTAAATGCGTATTTAATTTGTAAGAGGGGCCAGAAGGGTTATTTCTATTTCGTAGGTAATTCAACTTTCAACGAAATTTTGGAATGTACTTTGGAGATGCTTCTGACAATTTTGAAAACAACGTCCTTGGGCTGTGCCGAGACTCTACAAATGCTCGAGTTGCCCAGCAACGGAGATATTTCATTGGCCTGGTTCACATTAACTTCCAAGGACTGCGTGAGCCAGAGAGTCAGGAAGATTAAAACAAAAGTGTTGGCCAAAACATGGCTTGGGGACGAGACTGAAGAGAAAGAAAATGAAGGGCAAATTGGATAGTAGAGGAGGAAGACATTACATTTCAGCCAAGGAAGGAGATCACGAACTGGAGGCCACCCCTCTCTCCCTCATCTTCATAATCTCTTCTCTCCCAGTAGTAATAATAATAATGTTCTTGTTGTTTGCAAACCAGGTATTTGTGCACGGCCTTTCTCTGGGGCGTAATTATCAATGAGGCCTCCGCATTTTTACTGTTCAGAAATCCAAGCTCTTGCTAGTGTGGGAGGATGGGGTTTTGCAATCGCTTCTGTGTCTTTGTCTGATAGCTTCTTTTTTTTTTTACCATTTAAGCTTTTATCATCAGATTTTCAATAAACCTTTCCTATGAGACTATGGAGAAAATAACCAAACATGGGGTCTAAATGTGAAAGGGCTTTGCGTCTCTACATGACTAGAGCATCCCCATGCACTGTCCCCTACACCAAGTGATGCCATTGAGATTCAAATGGGACTGGAAGTAGAGGGGATGGCCAGCTTAATGTCTGTATACATGATTCATGTTCCGTAATGCTGACTATTAAAAAATGATGGGTTTATTCGCGCGTTGTTCTGTTGGAAATTCATTTTGAGGCCATACACGTCGGACATGAGTACGCACTATTGACTTGGTCCTTGCTATCAAGCCAATCGGCATCATGGATATAATAATTTCACCCGATAAACTATACACGTTCCAAAACAATTAAGCACCAAAAGTTAAGGTTTGCATTGTTTTTATGGTCACTTCAAATTCCGGTTGAAGAGGACCAGCTCCATGATCCCACACTTCCCATAAACAAATGTCGGTGGAAGCTAAAGTTGTTGTAAAACAATGACAACATGGCTGTTTGAAGTGTGATGTGGATGTCTGACATGACCTTTGACGCCGAAATCTAATCAGTTCATATTTTCATCATAACAAAGTACCTATATACTTGTACCAAGTTTGGTCAAAATCCCATCACTGGTTCACAAGGTAGCACAGTAACAATTTTTACCTGATGGGAACTCTGACCTTTGACCTCTTGCCCCTATAATCTAATCCGTTTATCTTTCCATCATTATACATATTTGTACCAAATTTGACTTGGTTGCCTTCAGCTGTTCTTAAGTTATTGTGGTTACGAAAACCTATTAGACTCTGACCTTTGACCTCCTGACCCCAAAAGCCAATCAGTTCACCTTTGCCTCATAATACATACTTGTACCAACGTTGGTCGAAATACCATTATTTACAGGAGTCCCATAATTTACAGGATCGCTCAGGTAACGATAAATGTCACTTTACCTGTCGGAAGTCTGATTTGCTGATTGGGGGTTTTTTCCCCTCAAAAACCATAATTTGAATACGCATAACGAAGAAATTTCCTGATTGTGTCCCTTTAAACATATGAACACCACACCACATTTTACAGAAGAGTGATTTGGTTGTCTGATTTTGTAGTTGCTATCAAGGGAAGCGCAAAGCGGCCTTTATATGGTGCGGTTTCTCTGCATGAAACTGTGACTGAAAATACTATTATGTCGGGGGGTAAAGGAATATCTAGAGCCAGGTAGATCTGTATAGGTCGGTATTCGACTGTCGCGATAGGGAATCAACCTTGTAATAAGTTCTATGTTTTTAGGCGGTTTGTCGGGGTAAGAGTATACCTGTGAACATACAAGGATGTTCCTGTGTTAAATAGTTGTAGGGAATAAGGTAACACCCCTGTGTGTCAGACCTGGTAATCATTCCTTTGTCCCTTATGGCAACGCACACATATAAACACTTAGATAGGCCCTTTAGTGCAACATTAAATAGTTCCCTTCCCTTACAATGACCTTGGAAGAAGACCGGCAGGAAGCCAGATCGAGGCACTGCAGGATGGCCGCCGCCAGCCGCACCACCAGCTGGCCTAGCAACATCGGGTGAGACGATTTGTAACCCACGCCACAGGGAACGTGTGATTGGTTGGCGCGGAAGGCGCGAACCTCCAGCCAATTAGGGCGGGAGGCGCGAAGACGCAACTGAGGAGGTTGTTCATTATAGGGAAGGCGCTAGAAGGTTCGGTGGACGGCGGGAAGCTACGAGGCGCTGATTGGGGGGGGGGGGGGCGCCAGAGCTGACGTCACACGCAAGGTGATAAAAGAACGGCTGGACGACATTTGCTCTCTTGGGCTGCACGACATTCTCCCTCTTGGACTCTGCACGCTGGACCCCTTCGTATTGGAGATCTCTCTGTGCTTGAAACTCTTGCTCTTCTTGTCCCTGGTCTTCATTGGCTCGTCCTTCTCACGTGCTGGACCTTCGTGCTGGGTGACGTTGGTTCGTCGTGGTGCTTGGAGCGGGATCCAGTGCTGTTGGTACTGGAGCGAGGGACCTCATGGCATGCCGCGGAGCGAGTCGCATCGAGGCCTGGCGAAGCGTGCGAGCGAGTGGACGAAGGGTTTCTTCGCGCCGGAGATTGGAGCCGCGTTGGATGGCGGACAGGACTACAGACAAAGATAAGACGCACCACATTTCGCAAGTACACGACGAGACATTTCCTTTATTAATTTTCCTTCATGATGTCTCTGATGCCTTGGTATCTCTCCCAGGTTACTCCCTCCTCCGGTATGATAGACCTGAGCCTCGTCCTGGAGGTGGGGTTGCTATCTTTATAAAAAACTCTTCCTCACTCGCCCTCCACTGCCCTCTCTCCACCTCACCCCCAGGAATACCTTTGGCTACGGCTTCCCCTTCGCTCCCACCTTTTGTTCATATGTGTGTTGTACCGTCCACCAAACAGCAATGACTCCATCTACATCTCACTGTCTGATAATATGGACCAACTTCTATCTACCCATCCCAACTCTCTCTTCCTCATATGTGGTGATTTCAATTGTCACCATGCCAGTTGGCTGGGTGTGGGTACCTCTCTCACCAGCCATGGCTCTTCAGCAAAGGACTTCTGCGACTCACTGGGACTGACACAATCTGTCAATTTCCCGACCCGGATCTCAGTCAACGGAGCATCTTCTCTTCTGGATTTGGTTATGACAAACTTCCCTGAAAATGTCTGCTGCTCTTCTTCTGCTCCAATCGGCTCATCTGATCATGTGCTTGTCAAAGTGGACATCTCTCTGACCATTCTCAGAGAGCCTCCTCAGCGTCGCCGAGTCTGGCATTTCACTCAGGCCAACTGGCACGGTCTTCAAGCAGCCATCAATCATCTGGACTGGTCTCCCATCTCTACCGCCTCTGACATCAACTCATCCTGGGAATTCTTTCAAAGTAAATTGCTCTCTCTCATGCACAGATTTATCCCATCTCGTCTTCAGTTGTCATACCCTTCCTCCCGTCCATGGTACACGGAATCTTGTGGTGAGGCTGTTGCCCTGAAACGACTTGCTTTCGTCTCCTGGAAAGCAAATCCAACGGAAGGAAATCTCATTTCCTTTCACAAAGCCCGAAACAAGTGTGTGTCCACCCTCAGGAGAGCCAGGAAACAATATCTCACTGTTCTCAAGACCGAACTCTCTTATCTGTCTCCCTCTTCCAAATCCTGGTGGCGTCTGGTCAAATCTGTTTCTGGTGTTTGTTCCCCCTCCATCCCCTCCCTCACCTCAAACGGCTTAACAGCTGACTCCGCACGTGAAAAAGCTGAATGCCTCAACTCTGTGTTTGCCTCTAAATCTTGTGTCCCAAACCCATCCCTCTCTGTACCCACCGTACCCAGTCGTACCCAGCTGCTCCTGGACTGTGTCCTTTTCTCCTGACAAGGTGGAGAAGTTTCTGTCATCCCTCAACTCTGATTCTGCAACTGGACCAGACGGCATCAGCCCACGGGTCCTAAAATCATGTTCTTCTGCTCTTTCACTCCCTCTTTCTATTCTCTTCACCCTCTCTTTTGCTCAAGGTCATCTGCCATCTGCTTGGAAATCAGCCAACATCACCGCTTTGCACAAAAAAGGTGCAAAAACAGATCCCAGCAACTACAGACCAATCAGCCTTCTCCCAATTATCAGCAAAGTCATGCAATCCATCATTGCTTCAGATATTAAATCTTTCCTCTTCTCCAATGGCTTGATCTCTGATCATCAATTTGGTTTCAGACCTGGTCACTCTACTCTGGACATGCTGCTTTTGCTTTCTCAACAATGGATGGAGGTCCTCAACGCCAAACAGGAAATTAGAGCTGTCTCCCTTGACATTTCACGTGCCTTCGATACGGTCTGGCACCCTGCTCTGCTCACCAAACTCTCCTCCTTTGGTATCCATATAAATCTCCACGCATGGCTGGCGGACTTCCTCTCTGGTCGTAGTCAACGTGTGGCCCTGAATGGGTTTCTCTCATCTCCTCTTCCTGTTCAGGCTGGAGTTCCCCAAGGTAGTGTTCTGGGCCCTGTGCTTTTTCTGGTCTTCATCAATGATCTCTCTGACTCTTGAAAATCCTCTCTATCTCTTTGCTGACGACTCTACTCTCTGTCGCTCCATTCCTCATCCCTCAGATCGGCAGTCTGCAGCCTCCTCACTCTCTGCAGACCTGGACAAAATCACAGACTGGTCAAACAAGTGGAACATGTCTTTCAATCCTGACAAATCTCACACTCTTACAATGTCTCTCCGAAAGGACCGACTGGACAACCCTCCCATCTACTTTCTCAACAATCCTCTCCAAGAAGTTCTGTCGCTCAAGCTTTTGGGTCTCACTATCTGCCATGATCTTTCTTGGGAAAACCACATTTCCAAGCTGGCCTCCAAAGCCAGTCGCCGACTGGGCATCCTCCGTCGTGCGAAGTCCTTCCTCGGCACACCTGAGCTCCTCACCACATACAAGGCTTTCATCCGCAGCTCAATGGAATACTGTTCCCCCCTCTGGGCTGGTGCTCCTGCCTCACACCTTGCTCGGCTTCACGCTGTTGAGGCCAAAGCTTTCAGAATCAGTGGAATCTCCTGCGATGTAGTCAACTCCGAGGGCCTTTCACTCATTCACCGCAGGCAGGTTGGTGGTCTTTCTGTCTTCTACCGACTCCTCTCCGGCCTTGCTCCCCCAGCTCTCTCTGTGCTCTGTCCCCCCAATATTCCTTCAGGTCGCACAAGATCTGCCTGCAACCCTCTTCTGGTTAAACTGCCAAAGTCTAGGCTCTCTGCTCACCTTCACTCTTTCATTCCCCTTTTCTCCCACCTCTGGAACAAACTCCCCCACTCCCTTCAATCCCACTCCTCCCTCCAGGTCTTTAAAACAGCTGTTCACCACCATCTCTTATCTTCCCCCATCGAAAACCTTGATCTTTTCTACCCCCGGTAATTCACCCCAGAGTCCTTGCAGTGTTCATATGTTTTATTCCTCTCCCACCTCCCCCCAAGTCCTCCCGATGTCCCTGCTCTCAAATGTTGTGTTTGTGTCCTTCCCCCTCTCTCCCCATCTTGTCTGCCGCTCCCCTTGTTTTTTGTGTTTTTTGTGTGTCGGTTTGTCTTTTTGTGTGATTAATGTTAGCTCTTTCACGAGCCTCGATCTTGTATACAAAAAAAAAAAAAAAAAAAAATTCAGTCCTTTGTTCGTTTCTGAAGTGAGCTGTGCGGGATCCCGATTTCGGATCATTATTAGATTTATCATCGCGTTTCCCTGTCCTGACCTTTATTTAAAATAAACCCTTGCATAACTTTCCATTCCTTGTTAAACCCGTGTCCGTTTGATTTAGTTCCCTCTACAGGTAAGCCCCTCCGTCTCTTCTTCTTCTTCACTTCTTCCTCCCGCGTTTTATAGCCGAATCCGAGTTCGTCGTCGCCTCAAATCCGTTCGGTCTTCCGCGGCCCCTGGTGTTAACCTTGAGGGATTTGCACGACAATACGTTTCTCGGCTTATACTGGACAAAATCGGCTGCAAATTTCAGAAGTAAATGCTTTCTACGTTGAGGTAATATGTTCCAAATTTCAGCAACGTCCGTTTCCACATTCTTCTGTTATATTGCGAAAACCCTCATAATCACGTTTGTGTCTGTCCGCCCAAAATGTGTTGGGGCTCATATCTCAAGGACTATACATTGAAACAAGCTGAAATTTGGAAAATACATTGGCCAATAAGTCTAGTTAATGGCTTTCGAAACAAATTCCACCTAAGTGCCATAGTTTTTGCTTTAAAATAAAATAAATATATATATACATAAATAAATATATAAAAATATATACACACTTTATAACTCTTCAAAATATTATTACACAAATCTAATGTGCTGGCCGAATGGAGAAAGCATCAGGCTCTGGCGCTAGGGGTTGTGGGTTCGAGTCCCATCTGGGTCAAATATATTCTCCTCCCCACCCCCTCCTTACTTTTTCAAGTCTTTTATATCATCCTTCTTTCCTATAGTTTGCCACATGGCACATACCATATAAATGGGCCCCTTCGATGACCCTGGCATTTCCCCCAATAAATCATTATATATATAGTACCACACACACATCATGCAAATTTTCACATTTTTCCATTGAAATTGTGCTGCGTTACTGGCAGTGATGGTTTTTAATGGGTTAAATTCCTCAATGTGCCTCCTTTTTCATACTCAGGGATAATAAACAAAAGCGGAAAAGATTTAATCTAACAACATATGGACATTCCAAAAGTCTGAGCCTGACGGTGGTTTTGTGACAGCGTCCTAGTCCTGCTCTTTGCAATTTGACCATTTATTGTCGTAAAATGTTGCAGAAACTGATGTTGAGTGGAATTGTTAGGATCAGTTGGAAAACAAATGTTTTTTTGGCTTTATGATTAATTTAATTTATGAATATGTCATGAGAATGGTGTTTTTTTTCATTGTGATTACATTATGAATGTGGGCTGACAGGATGGCCCAGAGAGGTACGATAAAGGTCTCACGGTGTCCTTCACAAAGAGCAGGCGAGCACTCTGAACAAATTACAATTTCCTGCCCCAACCAGCAGAGGGCGTTGCATCAGCCGTACAGCCACACTCTCAGCCAATGATGCTACCCTGCAGCCTTGTTCTGCATACGGACAAAGAAGCTTAATAATCGAAATTTGACATTAGGCTGAACAGGGTGAGTTTTATATTTGTGGTCGGTTTTATTATTCCAGACTTTTCCCACCACCTTGTGCTCACTGCCAGCTTTAAGGTGGCCTGGACATCTGAACACGCATTTCCATGCCCGCTCCCTGTGCCTGGTTCGGAGTCACTGTTGCTTGAGCCAACCCATCTGCCTCGGAATGATTAAGCAGGGTTGAGCATTAATTCATTAATAATTATCAGTATTTATTTTTTATTTCAACTTTCTTTTAACAGGATTTAAACATGTTTTGTTTTGTTGATTTGATATTCAAATTATCGCCATCGCTTTTTTTTACCCTCGCAAGAGGAGAAGGTATTGCATTTGGGTCCATTTGTTTGTCCACACAGAACGTGAGTAAGATTTTCTCTGCAACTGTTGGTCCGATTGACGCAAACCTTTTAGATTAAAAAAAAAAAGATAATTATGACGTTATTATGGAAAACTCGATGCATCAAAAAAATTGCACCTCGAAAAACCGCTCCATGGAAAAAATTGAAACATGTCTCATTGTCAAGTACTCCCCACGGGGAACAACATATATTCATGATGATGTCATCAGTGCCTTCATTATGATGTCATTAGACAAGTAGAACGCTTGATCCGATGAGTTTGAAATTTATTGAGCATGATTTACCCAAAAATTGTGAGAATTAAATTGATGACGTCATCTGTGACGTGGTTCAACAGCCATATTGGATTGAAAATGAAAACCTTCAAAAATCTTCTTTTCCAGAACGGCTTATTAGATTGATGCGAAACTCCACATACATGATCTACTAGCCTTGGGGCATAAAGTATGAAAATGAGTAAGTCATAGGTCACACCGTCTGGCAGCCATAATGGATGTCATGTAAAAACTGCAAAAATTAAATTGTTGTTCTTCACTGAGAGCACTGAACGGATCGATGCAAAATTTTAACCATATGTTCAACTACCCAAAGGGATATAATGTAAGAAATAAAACCGTCATCGGTCACATGGTTTGGCAGCCATATTGTTTTAAGGAAATATTCAAAAAATTGTTTCTCTGACCGCTTACCCTATCGATGTGAAGTTTTACAAATATCATCTCACTGCATTGCTGCATATAGTGAAAACGATGACGTCATAAGTCACGTGGTTTGGTAGCCATCTTGGATAGAAAAACGAACCTTATCCAAAACAACACAAAACAAACACAACACTAAATACACCACACAAGCATGTCTTGGCAAGGGTCTGCAATCTCTGATTGCTCTTTCTTGTTTTTACATCGTAGCCTATAGGTCAATGCCGTCTGGAACAGCGTTTGTCTGTCCGTATGTATATCCCTTCCGTTTTGCGGGTTTATTCCCTTTAAAATTTGCTTTCTCTGCAACCGTTGCTCCAATTGACAAAATTTTCACCAAATGAGTGCCTTCTCCTGTATAATTTAAAATGATAATTATACCACCATAGGTCACATGGTACAGGCGCCATCTTGGAAAACCGAAAACCTTGACACCTCTATCTCCGAAACCGTTCCATGGAAAAAAAATGAACTGTGGCTCATTATAAAGTACTTCTCATGGGGAATAACATATTACATATTGTTGCGGAGATGAGGACTGTATTTTTTTGATTGTGTGCTGTATTATTATTATTATTGTTTATTCTGCGCCCCCCTACCTCCGGAGCTGTGTAAAGGTGAAAGGGCATCCCATAATTAGTCCACAAGCATACACGTCAGCCAAATAATAGAATACCCCTGTTTGATAGTTATCTCTTATTCTGTGTTTTAGGGTAAGGCTGTGTCTCCCATTAATTGAAGTACTCCATTGCACCAGTGAAAGAGAATAGATCCCCCTTTCATTCCCATCCCCAAAATCTCCATTTCCTTTCACATTCCCTTTCGTCATTGCCGAGCCTCGATTGCCAATTACCTCCCCTCCAAAACCGCCATTGACCACGAGGCAGGGTCGGAGAAGAAAGGCGTGTCTCCACCTCGTCATAGAGGGGAGGAGTGAGCCAGCCCCACTTGACCAACCAGGGCCGAGGTGAGGACACCGATGGGCGTGTCCTGAAGGCCAGCGGCTTGATCGCTGGAGGCGCTATAAAAGGCGCGCACGCAAGAAGCAAGTGAGTTGGTCGTCAGTGGTTGCGTTGGTTGCGGTAAGAAGTCGGTGGTGAGAAGTGGTGGCGTCGAGTGGTCAGTGGTTGCGTTGGTTGCGTTGAGTTGTCGGTGGTGAGGAGACACCAGGGCCAAGAGAGAGAAGGTTCAAGGTCAATTACCAGCAGTTGCGCCAGAGACGGCAGACGCGCCCTGAGGTGAGCCAGAGAAGCAGCTTTGGCTCCACAAGCAGCGTTGACTCCACCAGGCAGCTTCAACCCGTTACCCCGCGGGGACCAGATAGCGGTGGCATCGGTGGCCGTCGAGGTCCAGCCGACGTCCCGTGTGGGATCAAGCCCGAACCATCTGCCCCAGCTGAACCTTCCCATTCCTCCTTCCAGCATTCATTCCTTTCCTCCACCCTTCTTGTGTACGTGAGTTTGTTCTGTGTGTCTTGTCCCTGGGTATTTAATTAAGTCTGGATAAGCTAGTATTTGCACTGTGTCACCTGCGTCTTATGTGTTGTAAATAAACGTGACTGCTTGCTTTTTGCTTATGTGTGTAAATAGTAAATAAATTCAGTAGTATTTCCAAACCTTTCTTTGCCTTCGTCTTCCTCTTTGCATTCGTCGTTTTATTCTTTTCCCTCATTGAGCAGCCGCGGTGCGATCCGGCCAACGTTTGGGTGGAATCGGGTTCTAATCGGGGAATAACTGTTCGGTCGCGGAGCCTTCGCTCGGCAAAGTAACATCTAAACCGCGAACAGTAACAATTGGTGTCGGGAAGTGGGATTGGACCCGAAGCGCGCTTAACGCGCTCAAAATTACAAGCTGCCGAAATTGTGTTTTAAAGAAATAATACCCGAATTTTGAAATCGCGCCATGGCTGGTCAAGGCGATCGAATGCCGGTGGGTGAGCTAGAGGAGGGGTTAGGAGTAACCCAGGATCAAATGGAGGGGAGCAATGAGGAGGCGGTTGAGGGAGTTTCAGACGCACAAAATGGCGTCCTCGCGCATGTGGGTGTAGCGGCACCAAATTTTGCCGCGCCCTTTGTACCAACGGTGGAAGATGTGCAATTATTTATGGCTGAAATGGAGGCCCTTTTGGACAGGAACAGTGAGCGATTGTTAAAAAAAATGGATGCTCATGGAGAGCGAATGGAACAATGGGGAAACCAAATTGAAGCAACAACGAACGGAATGAGGGCCGATAGGGAGGAAAGGGAGCAGAGGAACAGAGACCGCAAGTTGGGCGAAAGGGTCCCAGGGGTGCACGAGGAGTTAACGCGGGTCGAGAAGCGCCGGTTGAGCGAAGCGGAGAAAAGCACGGGTACAATGACCGGGGTAGAAATCGCGACCTGGGGTTTGGAAAAGCCGGCGACCGATGAGGTAGAGGGAATTTTATTAAAGCCAACGGTCGTCGAGGTGAACAAAGAAATTATGGGTATAGTTGAAATTGGAGAGACCGGGGACTTAAAGTTAAAAGAGCAACAATCGGAGGAAGGAATGGAAATTGCTCAAAGTCGAAATGCACATCCTGATGCTGTACTCGCTAATCCAAATGGAAGTTTGCAGGTTTTGGTGCAGGGAGGAAGAAGAACCCCGAAGGTGAGACGTGCTGTTGTGTATTGTGCTGGGAGATTTTGTAAGAGGATGTTTAGCGACAAAAGAATTTTCGCGCGCTTGGGATCGAGGAAGCATCCGGGCGTTGGTGAAGGGTCCCGTGTGAGTGGAAATGGCACGCGTGTGAAAAAAAAGTGTGCGTCAAGGGGTGAGCGTGTTACGAAGCGCGAGTGTGATACCGAGTGCGAGCGAGAATGCACGTCGGGGTGTACGGAGTGTGACACGAATAGTGAGTTGGTGATGGCGCAGGTGCGAGAGGGCACATCGGAGCGCGAGTGTGAAACCGAGTGCGAGCGAGAATGCACGTCGGGGTGTACGAAGTGTGACACGGAGAGTAAGGTGGTGGTGGAACGTGTGCGAGGAAGCACACCTGAGTTGGTGGTAGCGCGGGTGTGGGAGAGCCCATGTGAGCGCGTTAGTGGGTGGATGCAAGAGTGCACGCCCATGGTGAGTGTTACGGAGGACGTAACGGAGGAGAGGTGTGGACCAAAGTGTGCGCAAGAGTGTGCGCGAGAGGTGTGGTGTGCAACAGGGAGAGCGTTGGTGGAATGTACGGACGGCGTTGGAACGCCGGGTTGTGTGAGGGTGAAAGGGGTAGCGTATGCGTGTGAGCATGCAAGTGAAGCATCGACGGTAACCGGGTTAGTGGTTAGGGCGACGGAAAGCCGATGCGAGCACTCGGGGCGCGGTGTGCTTTGTTGGGTGCGAGGCCCGGCGCGGATCGATGCTGCGTCGCTTCTCTTCGAAGCGTCGTTGCCGATTCGGGCTTGGCCCCGCCCCGCACGGTCGAGTCCGGGCCTTGGCGGGCGAGGCGACCGGTCCGGTTCAAGGGCGAGTGGGAGGAAGCGGTACGGTGCCCCCTCGTGAGGACGGGGTTCCGACCGGGGGAGATTGAGCCATCGGGCCCGGGACCGCAAGGTGCCGCGCCGAGATGGTGCGTGGAACCTCGGTTCAACCAAACCACCTCCCTTGAACCGAAAGCCGGACGGATTCAACCTGCAGGCGACCAAACCACCCGAATTCATTGCTCGGGTTTACGAAGCCGAGTTTAATGATGTCACGACACACCGAGGCTAGGGTATAGCGGACTGTGATGATGATAGTAGTGATTTGATACAAAATTTATAATAGTGGGTAGAATTGGCAGTAAATGGAAAATTTTTGAATTGGTTGGAATTTGGACGAGCAAAATTGGTAGTGGGAGATGCCCGATGTGGTGGGATGGCAACTCTGTCATCCCTCACAAATGGGTGGGGGCAAATGCGCTATAGATTATGGGGTGTATGGCAGTGAAAACTAGCCCGGGTGGGTTAGGATATTGTGTGTAGGGATCTAGCGAAGATGACATTAGGTAACGTTAAGGTTTAGTTAGTGACGGATACCTGTAGTGGGGACGCAGGTAGATTAGCGTGGATGATAATGACGTGGGAGCGCAATAGTTTAAAGGGACGACTGGGAAGTGCAAGTTTCAGAGGGGAGTAGTTAGCTGAGATGATGCCGTGTGTTTGAAGATTGAACAGGTGTGATTGAACAGGTGTGAGGGCACAGGTGTGCAACAGCAGGTATGGAGAATGGTAGTGTGGAATAAATGGAGTATTGGAATGCATGGTCGTGGAGTGAGTATGGTGGAAATTGTGGAGTGGAGTGGATGGTGCGAAGGTGTGAATGGGGGAAGAGTGGACCCCCATCACGGATACCCGGGGCGGGTAGAGTAAGTGTTAGGTAGAGGGTACAGGTAAATTGTGGTTGGATATTGGCATCTGTGGTGCGGGTGAAAGAATGGTCTTTGGATGGGTGCATTAGTGTTGTGGAAATGGCTGGGCGTGTAGCCTGTTAGTGTGTGTAGTTGGTTTGGGCACTCCACCACTGTGAGGATGTCGGCCAGGTGAGGCCGCAGGTGGGCTCTGGGAGCCGGTAGTTGTTGTGGATGGGTGCCTGAGGATCCCGGGTGTGGATCGGGCAGCCCGTGCCAGAGAGGGCACTGAGGGGGTGAGAGTGCGAGAGGGCCTTCCCCAGTTAGATAGGTTAGGTAAGGAGCAGGTAAGCTCGGGTGGCAACTACAGTGGTGGAGGTGTGCAGGTGGGTAGACCTGCTGGGAGAGCTACACGTCACAGCCCAGAAATTGTGCGAGGGCACCGGGAGATGAATCGGGGGAGTGAGACCCCAAATTGAGAAGCACCACAGTTTGGTCAATGGGAATTGGTTTTTAGAACCCATAGTGTAAGTTGGCCAATGGATTGGCAGGGAGAGACCCCGGGTAGTGTAAAGTGTGTTAATGTCATTTAGAAAGTAGTTAGGATGAAGTCTCCTCGCACCATCTGCATCCACTCACCTGAGGTGACAGGTACTCCACACCATGCCATGTTTTGATTATTTTTTATGATGCAAATGTTTGGATTGTGAGACGCATCATGACGTGGATGTGACATTGTGCTTTGATGTTCCATCTCTTCCTCCTTATGAGGATTGATGATGAATTGGGTGATGGCAAATTTTGGATAGAGGGATTGTGGAGACGAATTTGGTATAGGAGAAATATGGGGAAGACGTGACAGTAGTGACGAATTGGTAATGTGTAGATTTTGTACATATGGGGTAAGGGGAAGGGTAGTGTAGGTGACAGGGGGGTGACGTACGGAAGGGACGAGCTTTCTCACTTCGCCCTCCGTACGCATTTCGCCTTGCATTGCCTTATTGATGTGTACCCTTGTGACCTTACCCCTCGCTCATTTGTCTTTCCCCTTTTGTCTCCCACATGACCTGTGCGCCATTGGGCGCCGAGGGGAGCGTGCGTGAGTCGGCCATTGTGCGCCCGGCACTCTCAGAACCAGCTGTCTGCATCGATGCACCACTTATGGACCCCATGGGTTGGGGCATGGCCCCTCTGCTGGAACCGGCCATGAGGGCCCGAAATCTTGCTGGCGGACCTTGGCCACAGGGCACCGATGCCACACAGGTGAAGCACACGTAGTCGGCCCTGTGGGCCATAAATAAAAGAAAATAAAAAGGACACATTGGGCACACTTTATTGCAAATAGGCCGCCAGTAAGAAAATGAAAGAATGACAACATCTGGAAGAACAAATAATAATAACCAGCAGAGGGAGCCGAAGAGCAAGAGATCACCTGCAGGGTTAGGGGTTGTTGATTTATTTTTTATTGTTGAACACTGATGAACTATGGTGACTGCACCGATTGGTGCTTGAGGGTGCTTGTATTGGTGCGTTTTTGGGTGCTTTCATGGTGCGTCGATGCAGAGCAGACTGTCTCCCCCCCCAGAAAGAACAATCACAGGTCCTGGGTTAGTTTTGTAAATAAAAATAGCGTCATTGTAAATAATGCTTCCCACCGTCAGTGTATAGTTTGAAGACCAATTCCGCAATTCGGTTAACTGTGGGCGTAAGTCTGTTAGGCAGGGTGCAATGGAGCAGCGGGACACATTTATTTATGTTTTAAAACTGTCGCACTCAGGGTCAGGTTAAAAGTAGAGGGAACTACACCTACGTGTCACACTAAATAAAAGTTGTAGGCCCGGGCCGTGCCTAAGAGGAGGAGGGTGCAGTGTTGCGGAGATGAGGACTGTATTTTTTTGATTGTGTGCTGTATTATTATTATTATTGTTTATTCTGCGCCCCCCTACCTCCGGAGCTGTGTAAAGGTGAAAGGGCATCCCATAATTAGTCCACAAGCATACACGTCAGCCAAATAATAGAATACCCCTGTTTGATAGTTATCTCTTATTCTGTGTTTTAGGGTAAGGCTGTGTCTCCCATTAATTGAAGTACTCCATTGCACCAGTGAAAGAGAATAGATCCCCCTTTCATTCCCATCCCCAAAATCTCCATTTCCTTTCACATTCCCTTTCGTCATTGCCGAGCCTCGATTGCCAATTACCTCCCCTCCAAAACCGCCATTGACCACGAGGCAGGGTCGGAGAAGAAAGGCGTGTCTCCACCTCGTCATAGAGGGGAGGAGTGAGCCAGCCCCACTTGACCAACCAGGGCCGAGGTGAGGACACCGATGGGCGTGTCCTGAAGGCCGGCGGCTTGATCGCTGGAGGCGCTATAAAAGGCGCGCACGCAAGAAGCAAGTGAGTTGGTCGTCAGTGGAGGGTCAGTGGTTGCGTTGGTTGCGGTAAGAAGTCGGTGGTGAGAAGTGGTGGCGTCGAGTGGTCAGTGGTTGCGTTGGTTGCGTTGAGTTGTCGGTGGTGAGGAGACACCAGGGCCAAGAGAGAGAAGGTTCAAGGTCAATTACCAGCAGTTGCGCCAGAGACGGCAGACGCGCCCTGAGGTGAGCCAGAGAAGCAGCTTTGGCTCCACAAGCAGCGTTGACTCCACCAGGCAGCTTCAACCCGTTACCCCGCGGGGACCAGATAGCGGTGGCATCGGTGGCCGTCGAGGTCCAGCCGACGTCCCGTGCGGGATCAAGCCCGAACCATCTGCCCCAGCTGAACCTTCCCATTCCTCCTTCCAGCATTCATTCCTTTCCTCCACCCTTCTTGTGTACGTGAGTTTGTTCTGTGTGTCTTGTCCCTGGGTATTTAATTAAGTCTGGATAAGCTAGTATTTGCACTGTGTCACCTGCGTCTTATGTGTTGTAAATAAACGTGACTGCTTGCTTTTTGCTTATGTGTGTAAATAGTAAATAAATTCAGTAGTATTTCCAAACCTTTCTTTGCCTTCGTCTTCCTCTTTGCATTCGTCGTTTTAGTCTTTTCCCTCATTGAGCAGCCGCGGTGCGATCCGGCCAACGTTTGGGTGGAATCGGGTTCTAATCGGGGAATAACTGTTCGGTCGCGGAGCCTTCGCTCGGCAAAGTAACATCTAAACCGCGATCAGTAACAATATGTTGATGATCGTCATAGATTCCTTCATTATGACGTCAGAAATCGACAAGTAGAACGCTTCATCCAATCGGTATAAAATTTCTTGAGCTTGATCTTGGGATATATTGGTCAAGAAAAATAACTGATGATGTCATTGGTCATGTGGTTCGGCAGCCATATTTTTACGGGGTAGCCTGCAGAGCAATGCCGTCGGGAACAGCATTTGTCTGTCCGTCTGGTGTATGTATGTATGTCCCTCACAAATGTCCACCAATTGGAGCTGAGGATCTGGTCACATGACAGGGGGACAGCAGATCTTCCACTCAGCAGATCCAAACCCGGCTGAACTGTTGTTAAACTATCGGTCTTGTTTTTGTATTAATTGTGTTACATGCAACATCAGGCGCAAAAACATCTGTTCCCTTTAAATCCAATTTTATTTATTTGGTGCAACCAATCAAACAAAATCATCATGATACACGTAACAATCTGTAGCTAAGGAAATATTTTATATAGTGAAGAGTTGGCACTGTTGCCCACCATAAGAAACTAGTATACCATACCACCATCTTCCGGCAAAAAACATTTTGGTTTATCAAAAACTCCTCTTGTAGTCGGAGGTGCCTTGGATACCTGGGTTGCTAAGTGGAAATGGCAACCATTTGGTGCAATATATTTTTTTTTCTTGTAGTTTTCTAATGTTTGTATAATTTTGCATACATAAAGTTCAGCTATATGATTATAATTTTTAAATTCAAAATGACCAATACTTTATCAAAAATAGCAAACTCAGATATTGTGATTAAGCAATTTAAAATAGCTTCCTTTGGCCAAATTGACCACGATTCAAAATTGCGGAGATAATCCCATTAGTCACAACTTATCCTGGGATTACTGTGTATCAAAGCTGGCCTCCAAAGCCCGCTACAGACTAGACATCCTCCATTGTGCCAAGTCAGTCCTTGGGAAAATTGGACCGAGGCCTTTGTTTGGAATTCACTGGAGTAATGCTCACCCCTGTGGACTGGGGTACTCTTCGTCACGTCCATCTCTTCTGCATTCCAAAGCTCTCAACATTATTGGAATCTCCCATGATGAAGCTGAAGCATAAATATCTACATCCTTTAGCTATCTGACCTGCTGCTCCCCCAGGACCCTGCATGTGAAGAAACAACTTGCCACTTGCCATCAATTATATCTGCCATGTTATTAATCTTATTCACAACTCCATTCTCTCTCATTCCCCTTTCTCTATCTCGTCCTTATTCTTGGCTTTCCATGTTGCTGTCTGCCTCTTCTGAGCTGATCTCCATCTCCATCTCAGTGTTTAGTGGTGTGATTGTTATTTGGAGATCCTTCCAATTTTTCAGTTGGCACTTCTGCAACGTCTTCTGGTTTTGGAACACAAAGCTTTTGATTTTGAGTACTGGGTAGGTGTTAGCCTGGTACGTTCCTGATACGCCCCAGTCCTGTCCGCAGCGGCGATGGAATATCTTGGCATTCTTGTGGAAGCCATCAAAACTACGTGGATCTTTGTGAGGTCGTTTTTTAATGGAATCTTCAAATCCAGGCTTGATCACAGTATGGTGTGCATTCTACGGAAAATATGGTCAGGGGATCGATATTGGTCATACAGTTCAAATTGTAGCATTACATTTCAAAATTATCTATATATATTCCACTTCCAATATTTACAATCTCCATCTCAGCTGAAACTACATACAGTATATATTGTAATGGATTCGGCTCCCTAACTGGTGACGACGCGAGACCACCAGAGACAAACTCACAAGATGCTGAGCGGAGGTTGTCTGCCCACATATGGCGAATCTGCGGGTGATGGCGTTATGTTTTGATCAATTTCACCAAGCGCATATTTCGATATGCGGAGGGGTTTATGGGCGAATTTTGATTATGATGGAGGATGAGGCCGTGGCTCAAAATATCCAGCAAAGAGCTTTAACAGCGACAGGTTTCATAAATGATGGGGATGGTGACACATGAAGTGAAAATATAGACAACCGAACAACTTGCTTAACGGGATGGTAACAATTTCCTGGCTAATATTATCACAGACAATCTTGATCGGAAACGCAAGACACAGGAGAATTGACAGACGTGTACGTGTCTGGTGGTCTTCCCTGTTATATACCGGGACGTGCTGCACAGACTGGTCTGGAGATATGAAAGCGGTGGCAAGGCTTCAGACCCAACTTCCAGTCTGTTATCACTTATCACCCATGAGTCTTTGCAGCTCTATTGAGGCTTTCCGCACCTGACTGTCCAAGATTGTGAAGCCCTGGCAGGGTGTTCCAGGATTAGGGAACCTGACCAGCACATCCACACTACACTCATCCCCAGAGAAGGAAAGACCTCAGTAAACCCTCTAATCCTCCATTTCTTTGTCTCGTGTCCCTGAACAAGTCTGCATGTTGTCGTGTGTAGTTCTGAAAATTAGAGAAAAAAAACATGCTGGGCCAATCACCACCAAATTTTTCATATGTGCTGGGGGTACCCAAGGTCAGGTCATGGGCACAAAAGCCCCTCCCACTCCTGCAAGGCAATTCTCTCTATGATTGTACATCTAAAAATCAAGAAACTGACCTCAAACAAGGAAATGAGACCATTTGGCCCATCATTGCCGTGATGCACTCTCGGGTTAATTTTTTTGCTGCAGCTTTCCACATCGATCTTCTTTATGGTTTATTAAAGTCTAAATAACCCGATCTTCATTGGGTTTGCGTTTGTATATGACTAACATCCTACCATTCCCGCACCTTAATTTCCTAAATCCTCCCCCTTTGGAATCTGCCGATATGTGCTTTTAACCTTCTCGCCCTCTCAAGCATTGACCAGTGCAGATGAACTGCTGGAGGGGCACATAAAGGAAAGGGCCAAAGTTGCCCTGTCCATGAATGAGAGCTGTCTTGAAACTACGCCATCTTGAGGGCCTCTATAAAAGGAGCAGCACAGCATGGATCAGGGGTCTTCATGCAAGACAGGACAGAGAGTTACTCAGGCTGTCGAGACACCGAGTCAAAAGGGTAAGTGATGGTGCGTGCTGGTGGGTGACCACATCAGGCTGTGAGGGTGAATCTGGACCAGAGTGAGGCGTCGAGTGAGGACCTCCTATTTGTGAGTGTGTGGCCCATTAAGTTATTGCACAAACAGTTGGGATTATTCATAGGAGTGGGGGTTATAACCCATATAGGATTTCCATTCATTATAACATTGCTTCTCTGTCCTCCATTCCCCCACTTCTTTAATAAACCATGTATTTTCCCTATTGGAGTATCGGTTTGGTAAACTGCGGCTTGAGTAAAACCGTGGCCATTGGGAATTGGCATGAAAATCCCTTGTTATGAGGATTACAACCGAGGTGGTGGGTGGTCGAGGGTCTCGCTCAGCTCCCATCGTTTTGAACCGACGAACGCACTGTGGGTGGCAGACCCATTGGAGAAACATGCGTTGGAAACCGAAGTAAAAATTATTTTGGGCTTTCTCGGCAGAAAACGTCACATTCCCTAGAACTCTGTAGACCGGGTCCGCAACTACATATCTCCTGTTATTACAAACCTTGATCAGTCGCAGATCACGAGTCGTCAATGCCTGCTCCTGGCACTTTACACAAAGCATGTTGTAGACTTCATCCTCTGCCGTAGTTTCCTGTGTTTGCTCCTTCTTAAACTGCTCTATCGCTTGCATCTGTAGTTTCAGTAACTGCCAGAGAACGGGATGCATCGATGTAAACTTCATGAAGAAACGTGCAAAATCATGAAGTTGTTATGAAAAAAACATCTTAATAAACCGTAAACTTGCACTGGGAAATCATGGTTGAGAAAGGTGACGATGAACAACACGGATTCACCAAACTATATAAATATTACAAGCTGTGAGAATTATTTGTGATGGATGGGCAAAGGGTCATGTTTTTCCATCCATCGCCAAAGAGCACGTGGCTTCAACTTGCTTCAAAAACAAAAATAAATAAATAAAAACATGGAAAACTGCAGCCCCAAAAGGTGAACTTGCATTTGAGACTCGGCTAAGTTGACGATAAATAAACCACTCCGCAGGTTGCATCCATCCTTCGACATCAAATGCTTCATTTGAGCGAGAACAATTGGATGAAGATGAAGATGGCCATAACAGTGCAAAGAGTTGGTGACCATAATGTTTCCACATTTATAACCACATTGGAGTACAAGAGGTGAGTTAGATAAGCAAATGTGTCAAAAATTATACCTTGTTCGAAATCTCTGATTGCAACAATTTCTCTTGCATTTAATTTACATTTTACACAATAAATTAGGACGATCATGTTTGACTTTTTCGATATAAAGAAGGGGTGAGAGGGAGAAAGCATAGACTTACAATAGGAAACTATAATGGCACTCGGTATAGCGCATACCTCTGTCTGGATCTGCCTCCGGACCTGAACCAAAATCTAATTGGCTTGTTCTCGTCACCTGTCCCACCTCATCCACCTAGTTTTGTCATAACTCATCCATAACATTTCGAAATATCATGCTATATATCGTTTTTTGGCCCCATCTCTCAATTGTGAAGAATCACTTTAAAAAAATTTTAAACCCTCGTATCTAGATCTTCACCAAAATCGAATCAGTTCTTCATTGTCACACATCCAACCTGTCCACCAAGTTTCATCCAAGTCCATCCATACCTTTTTGAGATATCGTGCTCATATCGATTTCGTCCCGATCTCTCAATGGTGAAGCATCACTTAAAAATTATTGTATCCGGATCCGCATCTTCCCCAAAATCTCATCAATTCGTCCTCGTCACATATCCAACCTGTCCACCAAATTTTGTCAGAATCCATCTACAACCTCTTGAGATATCATGCTCATAGACAAACCGACAGATGGGGTGAAAACATCAACTCTGCCCATCTTTGGTGGTGGAGGTAACTAGAACAGCACTCGGTAGAGCGCATCACTCCTACAGGCTGAACAGTTTACGTTTTGTATCCCACTGATGGGCCAGATCTAAATCCGGACCTGAACCAAAATCTAACTGCCTTGTTCTTATCGCCTAACCCAACCGGTCCACCAAGTTCCGTCCACAACGTTTTGAGATATGCTATATATCGTTTTCGGCCCTATCTCTCAATGGTGAAGAATCACTCAAAAATTCTACGATCTGGATCCGAATCTTCACCAACATTTTACCAATTCATCCTTGTCACACACCCAACCTGTCCACCACGTTTCGTCCAAATCCGTCCATAACTTTTTGAGATATCCTGCTATGTATAGTTTTTGGCCCGATCTCCCAATAGTGAAGAATCACTTAAAAAATAAAGAATCAGTTTGAAATGAAGACCAAAAATGTGCCTTGCTGTCCTTGGCATTCACAAAGCATTTTAGGACGATTGATTCAAATCTGTGGACAAAAATCGGGTGACAGACACTGCAGACCAACATACTTGGCGAAATACTTTCACCAAGTAATGAACGGACAACCAGCGGTGAATACATAATAACCTCTGTCATGATGAAGGTCATGCGATTTGAGACTCGGATTTTACACTGTCCTCATGTTATTACTTTGGCCTGCACACTTGCAAAAACTCTGGCAGTTCAAACTCGCTGGATAAACAGGCAGCGCAGGAAGATAATATGAGGAAATTGCAAGAGAAGTGAACCACCATGTTTGCCTTCATTGCAACCCCAGGGGTTTGGAATGTTATTGCATTGCTTTTTCCATATGATTTTACATCAACAGTAAATGCCGAATACTTTGTTCCATAAATAACAACGTAGAGCCTTACCGGGACTTATATGTTACAGTAGATCCAAGTGTGGACTGCGGACAGGCATTCCTACCCAGCTCACCACCAAAAAACTAGTGTCAACCTCAAATAAGGTTGCAGGGATAGTTTCATATGATCATTTATTGTGACCATCCCCACCTTGTTTACATACTTTTTGGCACATCATCCCTACATCCTTTTAAAGGTTTACCATGTACGCACGAACAAAAAAGTGGGGTTAAGCAATTGGTTCTCTGTCTATCTGTTTGTCTGTCTAGAAATGTCAGTTTATGATCGAGGAACAACCTAATTTCAAATGAGTTTCAACATGAATCGGAAAACAAACCCACAGTTTTACGGTATATTGGCTCTGAATTCATCCCAATCGCACATGCGCAGAGAGGAGTGAGATGATTGTTTTTAGTCTGTCTGCCTGTCAGTCGAGCAAAATTGAAAATCATTCCAAACAAGAAATTTACTGTTTTTAGTCGTCAGAAATGACACAAACAACAGGTGCAAAAACCGACTGCAACGTGTTAAATAAGGTGGTGTAAAAGACGCTGCATCAACGGCGGTAAACTTCTGAATTTTTTTTCTACGACCTTTAAACTTTCTTTTATTTCAATTTAATTATTTACTTGAACACTGTTGAACACAAGCAGTACAGTATTTGGATAAAATATTTCGGCATTTTAAGTCATCATGACCAATCAAATTTGCCAGAAGGGCATTTCCCAAAAGGTTTGTCTTTCTGCCAAATCTAGTAATCACCCAAGTGATGCAATTTTGAAAATGCTCATGTAAAGGCAGACTTAGGCTGAATGATGTTGCATCAAAAAAAAAATATATATATTTTGAGGAACCAAACACTTCTTATAACTCCATACCTCGTCTTTGATGGAACCTTGATCCATTTTTTGAATGTATCTGATGGCATCCGCCATGGAACGCTCTTGAACGAGTGTGGCCTTGTAACGATGTGCGGATCCCAAACGCTCGCTCGCAATAAGGACACAGCGGCTGTCTTTGGCTCTGCCACGTCCTGCACGCACAAGCAACAGCATTCCAAAATCTCATGGATCCAATACACAAACCAATACAGCACACACGTTACTTTCACGCAATTAAAACGTTTTCTTAAGGTTTTATTTATTTTTATTTATTTTCTCATTTCGATATTTGCCAACATTTCCAGGTAATAATCCATGTCGAGTCAAATGCGAATTCAGTCGGTTTCCCCAAACGTGCTTCCTGACAAGTCATTTGAGAGCCAAACGGTTATGCCCAATTCCAAATTCCAATTCTGGGCAGTCAAAGGACGTGGTTGCCCTAAAATGATGTAATATTATACATGTGAACTGACAACATTCTCCTCATCTTGGAACATACCCCGTGTCTGCACCATGCGGATGACGTTTCCCACATGATCCAAGAGGACAACAAGATTGCAGACGCGAATGTCTATGCCTTCATCTGCCACCGATGTGGCAATAAGCAAGTGACATGAGCTTGCATCCTCAGCTGCGTCAGCACTCCCTTCTTTGCTGAACATGTTTAGCACGGAGTTCTGCTGGTGGTGAGTCATGCCCAAAGAACCTGTAGTTGGTTTGTGAGGAATGGAAACATTTTTGATCTAAGTCAAAAACAAGACATTACTTGTATAACATTGGGGTGAAGCACAAGAATGTATACAGCTTTCATTTACATCTGATAAAAATCCACCTGATATTGCAATGGACTCGGCCTCCCTAACGGGGAACAAACCCAAGACCATTGTAGAAGAACTCCCCGGATGCTGGGTGAAGGCGTTCTGCTCTGCGCATGTGTGGCGACTCCATGGTGTGGTGTGGTTAGGATTTTTATACCAATTTACCTGGGTGGCTGTATCAGCATGCAGATATGGTTTAATGGGGGCGATTTGATATGAGGAGGACTAGATTACAGCTCAAAATAAAAAGAAATAGTTATAAAAAAACAATATGTTTGATTAACACTACTAGTGAGATACCCATGCTACGCACGGGTGGGAGGCCAGAAGTAAACAGGCAATGCAGATACGTCGAATGTCAAAGCATGAAACCAATAAATTCTACATTCCTGTAGCACCCACAGTCGCATGTCAGACATGGACAGCAAGTTCGTGAAGGACTTCCATGAAAACGTACCCGAACGGGTACGTTCACGTATAGAAACATCGATGTGGGATGTGGCGAATCTGCATATGGCGATCCGTGAATTTCACGTTCAGAAAGTAGAAACCATCACGGCATGTCGTCATTCAATTGAACTCGATATCTCTTTTTTCATTCCAAACAACATATCACCAATCACAAATGAATCACAAAATAAACTTTTAACAACATTGTTAATGTTTCCTTCATTGTAAAAACCACCAAGTCAACAGGATTTTGAGCCGATAGGTGTTACGGCCTTGGCAAGATCGATGGAGAAAGCGATCTTTTAGCGTATACACCGCCCAAATAGCTATGTGGAATTCTCTCATGTAGAGATTAAACTCACGTCGTTTGAACTTTGGCCGAGGTCATTATTTACTTTTAATGATGTTTATTTTCGAAACAAAAAGAAGATAATTGGTTTTGGGTCGTCTTTTCTGCATATCTCGTGGGATTGTGAGTTGGAGAGACGACCATGATAGCGGGGAGGGAGTTGCCATTCTCTCAAGCAGGGATTCAACCCATCCCATGTCCTTATAAAAGGTCTTGGTCCGAGGTCACTGAGTCCGATCGGTGCAGCTGTGCAGCGCAGTCGTGCAGCGGTCGGTGCAGCCGTTTGTGCGGCACCCGGGAAAATAACTATGCAGGAGTCCAAACCTGAAAATGCTGGAGGCCAAAGCTGAAATTGGAAAAACAATATAGCCTATTTTACTCCAGGAGATCCCAGGATTATCCACCCAAAATATCGTTGCGATCGGTTCAGCCGTTTTTGCGGTACCTTCGAACGAGCGGACGGACAGACAGACAGACAGACAGACGGACATTTGATGAATTATAGTAAGATATAGAAATAGGGACAAATAGAAATAGAGACAAACGGAATGACGCTTGAAGGGATGGTAACCATTCCCTGGCTATCCTTAATGCTAATCTTATCACAAACACACTGAGTTTGGGGACACAAGACACACAGGAGATTTGTGGGTGTTTTTCATATGAAACACGGAAAACTAGTTATATTATAATGCATATATATATTATATACACACACACACACACACACACACACACACACACACACACACACACACACACACACACACACAAAACTAGAAAAACATTTAAACTAGAGCGGAGTCGATGTCACGTCATCGCAAATCCCCACGTTTCCCAACTAAAGCAAAGTTGAAAGATGGCAAAAAGTTCCACTGGGAATGACCCAATATTAAATTTTGAGTTTGAAATTTTTTCCCGTTTTGACCCCTGTGACCATAAATCCCCAGCCCTTGGGGAATTAACCGGGGGTGAAATCCCAAAAAAAGTTACATACTTCATGGGACCCTCAATGTTGATTGTATGTCCAAAGTTTAATTTTAAAATGTTCCCGTGATTGCATTTATTGGTTTTTGACCTTTTGACCCCTCCCCAGGGGGATAGGCCCAAAATGTTGGGTCTTGCACCTTCTTGCCATGTGGTGATCATAACTACCAGGTTTGGTGAATTTCTGCGCAAACGTTTAAGAGATGGTGGGACAGACAGACGGATGGACGCCCCCCCCCCCGTTCCCCAAACGCCCCTCCCCCCCCCCCCCCCCGTTTTTAAAAAAATGCACGGGGATAATAATAATATTTAAAAAATGAACAATAAATGTGCCAGTAATTGGCACAGAGACAAAATGTACCAACTGCACACAAAAACAAATTCACATGGTAACGGATGGATGGGAAGGTAGCCATACTTCCTTGAGCAGACGAGTGACAGCGACCAACCAGGAGACAAGGTTTGAGTTCTGCCATAAATGGAATTGTTTCCATCCAATCGATCAACACCTGCAGAAACGTGGACAATTTGTTTAAAGCAACAATGGAGACTAATTATGGTACTACATCATGCAGAAAAACGTCTTAAATGTCAAAATGCACCGTTGTGCTGTATTACCTTCAAGAAACTTAAATCGATCTCGACCAAGAAAGGCGATATCATTCAAGCATTAGCTATCTGCATTTCATTTGTGAATATCAAGGCAACAATTGATTCCGTGGATATGGAATTGCTCATGCTGATCTTGAAACTCACAGGCCTCCCTGACGGTCTCCTATTGGACAACTTTTTCCAAGCTGTGATCTTGTAAATGAGGAAAGGACCACCAACTTCTGAATTAGATTGTGCGTTCTGAAAGGGCTTGTCCGTACACCAGAGCTTTTCAATTCTGTCAAGGACTGCATGCTCGACCAGACACTAAGGAAAAACATTTAATCAAATGCCGAGAGGATTTGAACTTCACTGCAGATGTAGACGATTATATGGTACAAGATGAGAAATCAATGGATGGGTTGGTGGAGGCCGGCAACCGAAGTCCCGAAAAGCTCACCAGCAAAAGCCTTGCTGAAAATTCACTGGAGTAAAACTTAAATTCCTCGTGTTGGCAATTCTATACATGTTGCAGGATCTTCAATGTTCACCCACAAATGCTTGGCCATTAGACGTAAAACTGATTACTGTTGTTCATGTGACTATTCTCCATATTCCTCATCATCTTAAATGCACTTCGTCCGGCAGTCAACCATCTGTCTTCAACAATGCACTTCGTCCGGCAGTGAACCCACTGTCTTTAATGCACTTCGTCTGGCAGTCAACCAACTGTCTTCAACAATGCACTTCGTCCGGCAGTGAACCAACTGTATTCAATGCACTTCGTCCGGCAGTCAACCAACTGTGTTCAATGCACTTCGTCTGGCAGTGAACCAACTGTATTCAATGCACTTCGTCTGGCAGTGAACCAACTGTATTCAATGCACTTCGTCCGGCAGTCAACCAACTGTGTTCAATGCACTTCGTCCGGCAGTCAACCAACTGTCTTCAATGTACTTCGTCCAGCAGTGAACCAACTGTCTTCAATGCATTTCGTCCGGCAGTCAACAAACTGCCTTCAATGCACTTCGTCCGGCAGTGAACCAACTGTCTTCAATGCACTTCGTCCAGCAGTCAACCAACTGTCTTCAACAATGCACTTCGTCCGGCAGTCAACCAACTGTCTTCAATGCACTTCGTCCGGCAGTCAACCAACTGTCTTCAATGCACTTCGTCCAGCAGTCAACCAACTGTCTTCAACAATGCACTTCGTCCGGCAGTCAACCAACTGTCTTCAATGCACTTCGTCCGGCAGTCAACCAACTGTGTTCAATGCACTTCGTCCGGCAGTGAACCAACTGTCTTCAATGTACTTCGTCCGGCAGTGAACCAACTGTCTTCAATGTACTTTGTCCGGCAGTCAACCAACTGTCTTCAACGCACTTCGTCCAGCAGTCAACCAACTGTCTTCAATGTACTTCGTCCGGCAGTCAACCAACTGTCTTCAATGCACTTTGTCCGGCAGTCAACCAACTGTCTTCAATGCACTTTGTCCGGCAGTCAACCAACTGTCCTCAATGCACTTCATCCAGAAGTGAACCAAGTTGCTGATCTCAGCACAGAAGCCTTCCTTCTAATATTCCCTCAACGCAGTTAATGTGCATGTGTTGACCTCTTCACCAGATGCAAAACGGCGTCCCCCAAAGTTGTTTTTAATTTGAGGAATAAGTAGAAGCCGTGTGTATTTGAATCCAATAAACCCGATAGGTTTCGCAAATCTTTCCACTCTCAGGACTCTTAACAGGACTTGGACATTGATTTTGCATTTGATGGAGGATGGTGTCGTTCAGAAGAGCTGGACACGTTTTGCATATTGCTGGTCTTGGTTGACGATGCAAAACCATATGGTAATATTGTACAGTAATGTCAGTAATTCAATGTTGCATTCTATAGAACTGCTCAGTTTAGTAAAATTGAAATGTGGTCAAGAAAAAAAATAATGCAAGTGGTCAACAAAGTTTGCCATTGTACAAAAAAAATCATGTTAACAAGTTACATGGAAAGGCCAAACAGAACCTGGTCTAATGTTTAGGTCAATATGAACATCTGTGGAACACATGTCACCTTTTGGTCACTATCACGGCCTGTTCAATGCATTCGTGTTTTTGTATACGTCCTCAGGATAGTGTTGAGGTGCCATTGCATTATTTGTACAACTTACCTGGCCAAGATCCCGAGTGCACACGAACAGTAGTGTCTTGGTCGTCGGAGTGGTCTTGTACTGCTCCATGAGCAAATCCTGCAGTTTCAACAGGTGGGGACTTTCTCCACCATCAGCAGCATGCAAAGCTTTCAACTGGTCCTCTATACCTGTAGAACAACACACCTCTTCCTATTAACTTGGCTAGTTCATCTCCCTAATGTTAAAAAAATCAACTCCATCCTACAGTTTCCCATCCCCACTCCCTCACCTCCCACTCTCCCCTCCAAGCATCCCAAACCTCTAATCTGTCCATTTCTCCTGATTTCCCTCCTCTTCACATTCCCTCCTGAATAGCGGAATCGAGCAACACTTGAGGCTTACTGTGTAAGATAGCTCCCAACTTTTTCTCTGTATCTATTACAGTCTGCTCCTGCTTGTATCCTTCGTTGTAATATTCAAAGTCATTTCTCATCTTGTCGGAGAACTTGAGCAGGAATGAAGCAGCATCGCACGTGCGAGCAGTGTTGTTGATAATCAGGCTGTTGTTGTAAGTCTGAGAACACACACACACAAGGGAATGAAAAAATATAGAACATTATCGTCATAATAGCAATTATTAGACTATGCCGAAAAACTTTTGTCACCTTAACTAATGACACATGTCACTGACAACTGTTATTGGCCTGTTCGTATCACTGAACACCGAGAATCATCGACGGATGGTAATTAGAACTGATTTTTCATGTTTTTAGGCCTCATCTGACAAAAGATATTAATGTGCAGTGTCTATTCGATTTTAAATGTTCGATGTTATTCCACTTTTCCATAAAGCAGAGATTTGTGAAGTGCTGCAGAGACTCTTGTCCTTCCGGCAGGTTCTCCCATCTCAGCCAATGAACTCTGTAGGTCTGCCGAGTGGTCATTGGGTTCTTGATCACCTCCCTGACCAAGGTTCTTCTTCTTGCCCGGTTGCTCAGTTTGGTCGGACATCCGGCTCTAGGAAGAGTCTGGGTAGTTCCATATTCTTTCCATTTCCTAATGATGGAGCTCACTGTGCTCTTGGAAACTTTTATGTTAATTGATATGTTAGATGGACGTCAAAGCATTGTATGAATCCTGTATTGATAAAGGCCCGGCTTCCTAAAAATTATTCCTCCGTCAAACTTTCCCAGCATTAACGCAACCCCATGAGGTAATTTGCACTTTCATATTCAAACTTTCATGCTTACCCTGAGATACTCTGTGCAGGCCATAATTTGTCGGCACACTCTGCGCTCAGCCTCGACATCGGCGAGGTTCAGAGTGACGCCAGTCCGTTGTGTGCAGATGACCCATTGTTCGTACACCGGCTCACCTCGGTTACGACGTGGTACATCTTTCCCCAGCACTGCCACACAACAACGACCAAGGCATGATGAGGGAAGTTGACATTTGACCTGGATTTTTTTTTCTCATAAAAGCAAAGTAATGCAGGTAGATTAATTACTGAGGAATTGAAACGAGGAATCGGCACGTAGCATATCTGTGGCCGGGGTTGGGTTCAATCCTTTGATCTCTCGGACTCAGAGTGGATGCTCTAACTTCCGTTCTGAATAAAAGTTCAGGTCGAAGTTCATCGACCTACGCATTGTTCACACACCATTGGCTTTATTTATTGAAACTTGAATTTATCAAACTTGCCTGCTCTCTTGCTCGGCCATGTGAACATCTTGATTGTTTTCCCCCTTGATATGCACACAGGAAGATTTTGGGTTACACTATACCAATGTGCATTAATTTACTTCTTAAAGGAGATTCATTCCATAAGTGTACTGAACCACCTTTGGAGGCCATTTCCCCCCGCAAAGCAGGGGTTGGCCTTTTTCGGGGACCGTGGTTGTTGTTGTTTTTTTTGGTCCCCTTTTTGAAGCAATGTTTTACGGCCGGATGCCCTTCCTGCCGCCAACCCTTTTTGTCGCCTTTTACGACGAGCAGGGAATTACCAGTGAACTGGTACTCAATTAGCCGACCTCGGAAGGATGACAGGCTGAGTTAACCCCCCTGGTGTTAATTCAGCGATCGACCGGGATTCGAACCCAGGATCCTAGGATCCTAAGCTGGCACCCTAGCCGCTAGCCCAACACATCGCTGAATTTTTTTTCTCATAAAAGCAAAGTAATGCAGGTAGATTAATTACTGAGGAATTGAAACGAGGAATCGGCACGTAGCATATCTGTGGCCGGGGTTGGGTTCAATCCTTCGATCTCTCGGACTCAGAGTGGATGCTCTAACTTCCGTTCTGAATAAAAGTTCAGGTCGAAGTTCATCGACCTACACATTGTTCACACACCATTGGCTTTATTTATTGAAACTTGAATTTATCAAACTTGCCTGCTCTCTTGCTCGGCCATGTGAACATCTTGATTGTTTTCCCCCTTGATATGCACACAGGAAGATTTTGGGTTACACTATACCAATGTGCATTAATTTACTTCTTAAAGGAGATTCATTCCATAAGTGTACTGAACCACCTTTGGAGGCCATTTCCCCCCGCAAAGCAGGGGTTGGCCTTTTTCGGGGACCGTGGTTGTTGTTGTTTTTTTTGGTCCCCTTTTTGAAGCAATGTTTTACGGCCGGATGCCCTTCCTGCCGCCAACCCTTTTTGTCGCCTTTTACGACGAGCAGGGAATTACCAGTGAACTGGTACTCAATTAGCCGACCTCGGAAGGATGACAGGCTGAGTTAACCCCCCTGGTGTTAATTCAGCGATCGACCGGGATTCGAACCCAGGATCCTAGGATCCTAAGCTGGCACCCTAGCCGCTAGCCCAACACCAGGCTGTGTAATACTAGAGTGAAATCCATGGCGTGCCATCGCAAATCCCTGCACACTTTCCACCTAAAGCAAAGTTCAAAGATGGCGAAAGGTTCCACAACGAATGACCCAACATCAAGTTTAAAGTTTTTCTTTTCCATTTTGACCCCTGCGACTCTAAGCGTGAGGATAACAAATCTTTGCGTTAAGCTCAAGATGGATGAAGATGGCCCAGCCCCTTAACAGGGGGTCAGAATCCCAAAAAATCATTACATAATTAATGCGTCCCCCAATGTTGATTGCTTATATACAAAGTTTTATTTTAAAATGTTTTAAAATGTGCCCATAATTGCATTTTTTGGTATTTGACCTTTCGACCCTACCTCAGGTGCTGGGGCCAAAAATGATGCTGCTCTCGCACCTTCTTGTCATGTGGTGATCATAACTACCAGGCTTGGTGAATTTCTACCCAACCGTTTTCTGCCCAAGGTAGCGTAACTGGCGGACGGACGGTGCCGATTACAATATCATCCCGTTTTTCTTTTTTAAGCGGCGGGATAATAATGGTTCCTGCTAAGATCAAGCGTGCTGAAGATGGCAAAGTTCCCTCATTGTACAAACTAGTGAGATACCCGTGCTATGCACGGGTGGGAGGCCAGAAGCAAACAGGCAATGCAGAAACGGCGAATGCTAAAGCATGAAACCAATACATTTCACATTCCTGTAGCACCCTCAGACGCACGTCAGACATGGACAGCAAGTTCGTGAAGGACTTCCATGAAAAACGTACCCATTCGCAAACAAACAGGTACGTGTGTTCCATACCCAGTCAATGGCGAATCTGCATATGGCGATCCGCGAATTCACGTTTAGAAAGTAGAAACCGTCACGGCATTTCGTCATTCACTTGAACTCGATATCGATACTTTTTTCATTCCAAACAGCATAACTCCAATCACAAATTAAATAACATTCAAATAAAAAATAAACTTTTAACAACATTCGTGACATAAACAATTATTTAAATCCTGATGTGAAGTTCCGTACGGTTGGGTGAACACAATTACGAATTCAAAATCGTAATTGTATTCACTCAATTCCAATCATCCATTGATACCTTATCAAAATGATTAACACGATTAATGTTTAACGATTAAACATTACGATTGAATAACGGTTGTATTGGGATATTATCAAACCGGCGCATTGCCGTCATCTGTCCACTTCTGCATTCGGGGCAGGTTCATAATTCTCATCAAAATTAAAACAGTATTTGTAGAATTTCAATAAAAGCCACATCACTGTTCATATCGGTAAATATTATTCCATCATGTTTGGAAAAATTGGAAAATTGGAAAAACAATATAGCCTATTTTACTCCAAGGGGTCCCAGGAATACCCACCCAAAATATCGTTGCGATTGGTTCAGCCGTTTTTGCTACCTGGGAACGGACGGACAGACAGACAGACAGACATTTGGTGAATTATAGTAAGATAGGTCCAAATTTGGATTTGATGAAAGCCAACAATGCCTTGCCTTTTCATTGGATACTATCAATCGCAAGTAGATGCACGGAAGCAAGAAAGTCACTAAAATTCCTTGAAGGAAAGGCAAGATTCCCCCATCCTGTGCCCGACAGTTTGATGGCGAACAGGTTACTCCGCACGATGAATGGACCTCACAATGATGCAAGCAAAATCCATTGTAGTTCCACTTCTTCCATCAAACCCACCTTCTTTGTGGACACCTGAAGTGCGGCACACCTCCATAAGTAAGTTCTCCACGTCATCCATAACTCCAGACATCAGGTGCAGAAACGGATCGACAACTCGTTGACCGACCTCAATTATTTCTGCGGGCAGCACATGATGGCAAAATGTGGCTGATGTAATAAATTCGTAACACAATCATTATCCCAGTGATCAATATTATGTGAAGTTTGTCCAATGAGCCAAACAACCTCCGAGCTTGTTCAAAGATGGACAAAATCCTTACCTGGCTCTATCTGCGTGACGTACTCGGCAAGTTCTTCACAATTTTTGCGCACGGTTATTATATTTGGGCAATCCAGATTTGCACACAACTGCAAAACGTGATTCACCACATTCTGTTTGTCTCCAGTACCCACGGATGCCGTCAGTCCAACGATCTGCGACAAAACAGGAGAGGACACAACCACTTCATGTAACGCCGGCCGTAGCTCCGGAAGATTTGCAAAGGTATGAAATGTAGGAACAGAACGTCTGGCAATCATATCCGTGTCCTGCATCGACAGCTTTGCCTGTACCAGGCCTGGAATTAGTTGTTGTTGTGCATTATTGTCTACATACAGGAAGTACTTTGCTGCAGCGGTCTTTGCTAGCAAGATAACTAGTCTTTTGGGGGCCATAAAGTGCACTATTGCAAAAGAGGCCACTCCTAATGTGGAATTCGATTTTGTGTTGGAGAAAACAATTGTTAGGAGTGTCCAAGTGGAAAGGAAATGTCGATAATGTCGGTAATAAAGAAGGGAATCCCAGAGAAGATGGCAAGAAAGAAAAGGTGAGAGAGGGAGACGTCATGGGAGAAGAAGAAGAAGCTGCTCACGGTGGAGTAAGTCAGGATGGGGTAGCAGACTGGAGGGGTGAAGTAACAACAAGAGCAGCAGGAGGAGGAGGTGCTGAAGAAAAGGTGAAGGGAAACGGAATGGGAGAAGATGTGAGGAAAGTAGAAGACTATGCTGCCATTTTGATCCTACCAGTTGTCGGTGCAGAATATGGAAAGCATGGTGGTGGGAATGTTCCATGCAGGAAAATGGATATTTTGCTGAAGGCAGTGGATGACAAACCCATTATGAAGCAGACAAAGTGGTCTGCGGAGCCGAAGAAGACCGTACAGGGATTATCTAGTTTGTGCGCAAGAGAATCCCCTGCAGTTAGGTAAACAATGCCCTGCATTGGAATTGTCTGGACCGGATCATCAAGCTGTCCACATTCATTACCGCGTACACATTAAACATCAGTTGGTGTCCATTGTATTCATGAAAATATCGCTTTCACACTTTGGAACATTGTTCGGGTTATGCTTGCTTATCTCCAGTGCTACGTTGCCGTTCCAGCTCAATGTTATGTCGGGCTATGGTTTGGTCTTGTTTTCTTCTCCAATCGTAAAGCAAATATTCTGGCAGTTGGTGTTTAATCATAGAAAAGCATTTTAACGTTAATTGTTTTTTAGTTGCTGCATTATCTATATTTATACTTGGGGGAGGAAGGGGGGTGGGGGCAGGAGGAAGGGGGAATTTATTACCTCCGTCCACCTTATGTTTTCACCCCCATTTGTATCCAGATACCATTTGTATAAAATCATTCGTATGAAATTATTTGGTCTTTTATTTGATTGTATCAACACTTGAATTGATTTTTTTTTTTTTTACTTTTTGGATGTTTACTTCATAATACTGCACTTTGAAGCCCTACCAATTGCATTTACTTTGCTAGGGTATGCATTTGTGATTTGTGAGTGGGGAAAGATCTGGCCTTTGACCAGGCCATCCGGAAAAAAATTTGTAATGCCCTCTCCCACTTGGAGGCGGCGCTACACAATACACATTTACAGTGTGAATTTGTGTCCCCGCCTACCCCCCGCCACCCTTCCAAGACCACCAGCAAAGATTAAAAAACACTCATTTACACTAATTGGAGTCATGATGATCCTATGTAGCAAGTCTGGATGGAATTGGGCCAGAACTGTAGGAGGAGTAGCACGACAAACACACGCACCAACAAACACCGATCCATGAATTATAGTAAGAATGTACATTGTACACCCACCACTTCCAGTGAGCATACCAAAAGTTAGTCATTAAATAGGGAAACCAAACTTGTTGAGATACTATTTCTTCTGATTGATTGATCAATCAATTGATCAAAGGCTAACCCCCGCTCTAGCAGGGAAAATGGCCTTAAAATGCATGTTGTGTTGTTGTTGATTGATCAAAGTCCCAACAATATTGTACCGCATATTAAACTGTCCAAGACTGATGCATAGATTATTGGCTTTAAAATTTCTAACAAACAAATGTCCAAGACTTGTGCTTAAAATACTGAGCTTGCACAATTCCCCTTAGGCATTGTCGTCTTTGTTTAATGCATGGTGAGTGTCTCTCCTAACAAATGGAAGCACAGACCTGTGGAAGTGAGGTAGGTGGTGATCTGTACAGTTTCTCCCTGAGGTAGAAAAGCAAGACTCTGTTGTACATGTGCCGTTTCATGGTGTGGTGACACTCATCCAGCACAAGTAGAGAAAAATGGGACAGCGAGGACAGACTACCTAAGTATAGGGCATCCACAAGAATCTGTGCTGAGATCACCATGATTGAGGCAGATGAGGCGACGGAAAAAGTTTCCGCATCTTCATTATTGCCGCCTAGCTTGGACACCGTGTACCTAGACATGGGGTTTGGATTGGAAGAATAAAGGAGGTCAGAGAGTGGCATGAGAGATGGAATGAAGAAACGAGGCTTCATTGTGCATTCGAACAATGTCTTTCACAGAAGAGCGCAAGGAAAAGTGTCCATAAGTTACTTTTTTTTATTATTATGATTTTTTTTGTATACAGGATCGAGGCTCGTGAAAGAGCTAACATTTATCACACAAAAAAAATCAAACAGCCACACAAAATATATAATAAGGGTAGCGGTAGACAAGACGGGGAGAGAAGGGGAAGCACAAACACAACATTTGAGAGCAGGGACATCGGGAGATCTGTGGGAGGGAGAGGGCTTGGGGGGAGGAGGCGTGGGAAGGGGAAGGGGTGGGAGAAGTATAAAACACAAGGACACCGCAAGGACTTCCAAGAAAGAAGTTGGTATTTCAAAAAAGTGGATCTGGGGTGAAATTAGCAGGGGTAGAAAAGATCAAGGTTTTGGATGGGGGAAGATAAAGTCTGAAACCAAATGGATGGTCAGAGATAAAGCCATTGGAGAAGAGGAAAGATTTGATATCCGAAGCAATGATGGATTCCAGGACTTTGCTGATAATTTGGAGAAGGCTGATTGGTCTGTAGTTGTAAGGATCTGTTTTTGCACCTTTTTTGTGCAAAGCGGTGATGTTGGCTGATTTCCAAGCTGATGGCAGATGACCTTGAGCAAAAGAGAGGGTGAAGAGAACAGAGAGAGGGAGTGAAAGAGCGGCAGAGCAGGATTTTAGGACCTGTGGGCTGATGCCGTCTGGTCCAGTTGCAGAATCAGAGTTGAGGGATGACAGAAACTTCTCCACCTTGTCAGGAGAAAAGGACACAGTCCAGGAGCAGCTGGGTACGACTGGGTACGGTGGGTACAGAGAGGGATGGGTTTGGGACACAAGATTTAGAGGCAAACACAGAGTTTAGGCATTCAGCTTTTTCACGAGCGGAGTCAGCTGTGTAGCCGTTTGAGGTAAGGGAGGGGATGGAGGGGGAACAAACAACAGAAACAGATTTGACCAGACGCCACCAGGATTTGGAAGAGGGAGACAGGTTTCAGAGTTCAGTCTTGAGAGTAGAGAGATATTGTTTCCTGGCTCTCCTGAGGGTGGACACACACTTGTTTCGACCTTTGTGAAAGGAAATGAGATTTCCTTCCGTTGGATTTGCTTTCCAGGAGGCGAAGGCAAGTTGTTTTAGGGCAACTGCCTCACCACAAGATTCCATGAACCATGGACGGGAGGAAGGGTATGACAACTGAAGATGAGAAGGGATAAATCTGTGCATGAGAGATAGCAATTTACTTTGGAAGAATTCCCAGGATGAGTTGATGTCAGAGGCGGTAGAGATGGGAGACCAGTCCAGATGATTGATGGCTGCTTGAAGACCTTGCCATTTGGCCCGAGTGAAATGCCAGACTCGTCGACGCTGAGGTGGCTCTCTCAGAATGGTCAGAGAGATGTCCACTTTAACAAGCACATGATCAGATGAGCCGATTGGAGCAGAAGAAGAGCAGCAGACATTTGCAGGGAAGTTGGTCATAACCAAGTCTAGAAGAGAAGATGCTCCGTTGACTGAGATCCGGGTCGGGAAATTGACAGATTGTGTCAGTCCCAGTGAGTCGCAGAAGTCCTTTGCTGAGGAGCCATGGCTGGTGAGAGAGGTACCCACACCCAGCCAACTGGCATGGTGACAATTGAAATCAACACATATGAGGAAGAGAGAGTTGGGATGGGTAGATAGAAGTTGGTCCATGTTATCAGAAAGCGAGATGTAGATGGAGTCATCACTGTTTGGTGGACGGTACAACACACATATTAACTAAAGGTGGGAGCAAAGGGGAAGCCGTAGCCAGAGGTGCTGGTGAGGTGGAGAGAGGGCAGTGCAGGGAGAGTGAGGAAGAGAGTTTTTGATAAAGATAGCAACCCCACCTCCAGGACGAGGTGGTTGAAAGCCTACAGCTCTTCAACTCTTCCGATCAAATTGCATTTTTCCTGTTTGAGGAGTCTTTGTGAAAGTCAACAGTGAACAAAACTTTATCAGTTTTGTGTGATTTGGACCTGACAGTGGTGACTGAAGATTAAATAAACAAGACTTGGTGGATGAGTTGGGTAAGTGACAAGAACAACATTTTGGTTCATGTCAGATCGAGATCTGACCTATCGGTGAAGATCCAAATCCGGATCCGGATACGAGAAATTTTAAATTTATTCTTTACCGTAGAGAGATGGGGCCAAAAACGATATATTCCACGATATTTAAAAAGGTTGTGGACCGATTTATGATTAATCGAAGCAGATGAGTTGGGTAGGTGACAAGAACAAGCCGATTAGATTTTGGTTCAGGTCCGAATCCAGATCCGGCATACCAGTGGATACAAAACGTAGTGGATACAAAACATTTTCAGCCTGGCGGAGGTTGCTCTCTACCGAATGCCAGTCTAATTATACAGTACAGTACTTTAATTTTCAGAATGCGTTGGCCCAGAGGTATGTGCACTCACTTCTGAGTGCTCTAGCCTGGGTTTGGAATCTCGGTGTCATCTCAATTGTTATCAAGACAATGGAAAATTGTCATCCTCATGTTTTCCAGGCAGGGCAATTCATCAACGTGTGTGCCGTCCCTGAGATGGACGTTAAACTGGACTTCCCGTTTGGTGGACGTTAAAGATCCCACGGTGTCGTTTGTGAAGAATACATGAGCTATCGCTGGCACCATGAACAAATTACAAATTCCTGCTCTACTCTACATGGGGCACTGCATCAGCCATGTAAATACCATCAGCCATCATGACCCCATCACAAATTATGCTACCCACAGCCATGTAAAGGTAATAAATACTGCATAACATTTTCTCGGATGATACGACAAGTTTCGCAGTTAAATTCCCAACTGAAAGTTGAATAATTTACAAAAGAAATAACATAAAATTACGCCTCGGTCCCCCGTCGGTGAAGTGATGTGAGTTGACAAAGTGGAAGACGCAAGGCGGCCATCTTGGATTTTGACGTGGCGACCCAATTTGCAATAGCGTTCTCCCTTATGCGTAGATACACCCACACACCAGATTAGAAGTTAGTAGTTCGTTTATTTGTCCCCCGTCGCACCGCGGAGCGAAAGGGGGACTATGGTTTTCCCCTCCGTCCGTGTGTGCGTCCGTCCGTCTGTCCGTGTGTGCGTGCGTGCGTAAGCGAAGGACCGAATTCTAATTTGGTGTGTGGGTGCAACCCACGTCAAAATCCAACATGGCTACCGCCATGTGTGTCTGACGCCATGTATGTCGGAACCTTGTGAGCGGAATATCTTGAAAAATAAGCGAAGTACCAACTTCTAATCTGGTGTGTGGGTGTATCTACGCATAAGGAAGAACGCTATTGAAAATTGGGTCAACAACACAACAACATGCATTTTAAGGCCATTTTCCCTGCTAGAGTGGGGGTTAGCCTTGCAGTCCCCATGACAATCTTCTCCATTTTGCCCTATTTTCTGCATCTCCCCTTGTTAACCCCCTTCCCCGCATTTCTTCTTCCACCATCTTTAGCCAAGTCTTTCTCGGTCTTCCCCCGTCCTCTACTTCCTTCTACATTCATTTCCGTCACTCTTTTCAACCAGTCACTTTCATCCTTCCTCAACACATGACCAAACCATCTCAACCTGTTCCTCTTCACAGCATCCATCACAGGCTCTATTCCCATCTTTCGCAATTCATCATTTGTCTTCCTCTCTCTCAACGATACTCTGCACATCCACCGAACCATTCGCATTTCTGAAAATTGGGTCGCCACGTCAAAATCCAAGATGGCCACCGCCATGTATGTCTGAACCTTGTGAGTGGAATATCTTGAAAAAAAAGCGAAGTACCAACTTCTAATCTGGTGTGTGGGTGTATCTAGGCATAAGGAAGAACGCTATTGAAAATTGGGTCGCCACATCAAAATCCAAGATGGCCGCCACCATATATATGTCTGAATCTTGTGAGCGAAATATCTTGAAAACAAGCGTTACGCCTAGGTCTCCCGTCGGTGAAGTGATGTGAGTTGACAATGTGGAAGACGCAAGGCGGCCATCTTGGATTTTGACGTGGCGACCCAATTTGCAATAGCGTTCTCCCTTATGCGTAGATACACCCACACACCAGATTAGAAGTTAGTAGTTCGTTTATTTGTCCCCCGTCGCACCGCGGAGCGAAAGGTGGACTATGGTTTTCCCCTCCGTCCGTGTGTCCGTCCGTGCGTGCGTCCGTTCGTCTGTGCGTGCCTGCGTGCATAAGCGAAGGACCGAATTCTAATTTGGTGTGTGGGTGCAACCCACGTCAAAAATCCAAGATGGCCGCCACCATGTATGTCTGACGCCATGTATGTCTGAACGTTGTGAGCGGAATATCTTGAAAAATAAGCGAAGTACCAACTTCTAATCTGGTGTGTGGGTGTATCTAGGCATAAGGAAGAACGCTAATGAAAATTGGGTCGCCACGTCAAAATCCAAGATGGCCGCCTTGCGTCTTCCACATTGTCAACTCACATCACTTCACCGACGGGAGACCTAGGCGTAACGCTTGTTTTCAAGATATTTCGCTCACAAGATTCAGACATATATATGGTGGCGGCCATCTTGGATTTTGATGTGGCGACCCAATTTTCAATAGCGTTCTTCCTTATGCCTAGATACACCCACACACCAGATTAGAAGTTGGTACTTCGCTTTTTTTTCAAGATATTCCACTCACAAGGTTCAGACATACATGGCGGTGGCCATCTTGGATTTTGACGTGGCGACCCAATTTTCAGAAATGCGAATGGTTCGGTGGATGTGTGGAGTATCGTTGAGAGAGAGGAAGACAAATGATGAATTGCGAAAGATGGGAATAGAGCCTGTGATGGATGCTGTGAAGAGGAACAGGTTGAGATGGTTTCGTCATGTGTTGAGGAAGGATGAAAGTGACTGGTTGAAAAGAGTGACGGAAATGAATGTAGAAGGAAGTAGAGGACGGGGGAAGACCGAGAAAGACTTGGCTAAAGATGGTGGAAGAAGAAATGCGGGGAAGGGGGTTAACAAGGGGAGATGCAGAAAATAGGGCAAAATGGAGAAGATTGTCATGGGGACTGCAAGGCTAACCCCCACTCTAGCAGGGAAAATGGCCTTAAAATGCATGTTGTTGTGTTGTTGACCCAATTTTCAATAGCATTCTTCCTTATGCGTAGATACACCCACACACCAGATTAGAAGTTGGTACTTCGCTTATTTTTCAAGATATTCCGCTCACAAGGTTCCGACATACATGGCGTCAGACACACATGGCGGTAGCCATGTTGGATTTTGACGTGGGTTGCACCCACACACCAAATTAGAATTCGGTCCTTCGCTTACGCACGCACGCACACACGGACAGACGGACGGACGCACACACGGACGGAGGGGAAAACCATAGTCCCCCTTTCGCTCCGCGGTGCGACGGGGGACAAAAATTCGGTATCGAATAAAGGCAAATTCAGAGATACAAACTAGTAAAGGGAAAAAAAAAAAATTGGAGAAAGATGAAAAGGATTACGAACTCGGTTCCTTTCATGGCGTTGGTGAACACGTCAAACTGCTGCTGTAACATCGGATTGGTCCTCACAAGGAAGGCAACTCGACGGGGTTTCTCACCCGTACAGGCAGAATCCAGGTGCTGTCGGCAAATCGTGACTGCCACCAAGGTCTTCCCACTACCTGGCATCCCGGGGGCAGACAACCGCACAACGGTGACTGGCGTCAAACTAAACCAAAACGCACCAGCTCTCATCTCCAGAAGGTGCGTGGGATTGACGCACCTGTTGGTGCTACGATGATGCAGTTCAAACCAGAGAGAGCGGGCCCAGCCAGCTCCAACTGATAACTCCGCAGAATAAATCGGTTATCGGTTTGTTTCATTCCTCTTCTGTAGTCATCTTCAGAATTCTCACTTTGATCTCCTTCATTCAAATATGCAGAGAGAAAGAGAAAGAGAAGATGTTTTTGGCTGAAACAGTAAATGTTTGAGACATTTTCAATTACCGGATCACCTTTGTCTCTGTTCTTTTGTGTGGTTTTATAGTACGTATTTTATGGACGTACTCACACTCCAGTTGTACCGGATATGCTTTATAGAGGTACCCGCATTCTAATTGTACATACTTTGTGGAGGTACTCAGTTGAAAAAAAGATTACGTGTAAAAATTGTGGGCTACTTGGGACAATATGTGCGGACAAACAGACATACAAACAAACTGACCCAAATACAATACCCTCTCCTCTGGCGAAGGTAATAACACCTCGATGATGTGGTCGTGTTGGTTATGTTTGAGTGCCTTGATGAGGTGTTCAAACCAGTAGAGGTTGTCGGAGCGACGCAAAGCATGCAGCAAGACTTTTATTGCCGCCATGGGACCGTTGTTCTTTTCCTCCTGGGGAGTAAAAAAAAAAAAAAATTTGCAACGTTACTTTTATTGTACTTTTTTTATTACAGTGATCAAAGGCTCAGGGAGTAACATTTACATGCGCTTGCATCGAGAGCCGTGCTGTAGTTGTGACTAGACCCAAGTTATTCTGAAAGTACAATGCACACATTAAATAAAAATAATGAAGAAGAAGAAGGTTTAAAGACTGTGACTATCATAGGGGAATTGCCCAAAAGGCAAAAAATGTGGTTCTACCAGGGCTTTTGACATGGGCCCAATCTCATTCCATTTGAATGATCTCACAGAATATCAAACTCTCATATCATGAGTGCACAAATTGCAAATTGTTAACTTTGAAAACCAAAGTGGATGGAAAGGGGAGTGTAAAGGGGAGCAGGGTGGAGGCATGCTCCTCATTATCCTTTGTTGTGATAAAATGACATAAACTAGAACGGCACTCGGTAGAGCACATACCGCCGTCAGGCTGAATCGTTTTCGTTTTGTGTCCCACCGATAGGTCGGATCTGGATCTGGACCTGAACTAAAATCTAATCACTTGTTGATGTCACCTAAACAACTCATCTACCAAATTTTGTTATAACTCCTCAACGTTTTGAAATATCATGTTACATATCGTTTTTGGCCCGATCCCTCAATGGTGAAGAATCACTTAAAATATTGTTACGTGCTCCTCCCCGACCCCCTGGGCACGGTGTACCTCCGAGCCCCGAGAGGAGACACGGCAGAAAAATGGCAGAAAAATAATTCTGTATGTCAAAGATCAATGGAGAAGCCACCCCAATTGTTACTCACAAACAAATATTGTATTAAGATCACACAAGAATAACAGCACACCAATAATAGTAATCACAAGTGCAATCAATATATATCCTATGATGGTACCATCAGTTTTGTAATATATAACTCACTGTGCTCCAAGTGAGTGAAACAAGAACATCCCCAATGTCTCTTATTCAGCGGCTTCAAGCCAAAGTTGCTTCGCTCCAGCGATCGCCATAACGATGTCCAATCGAGACAAGAATCCTGTTCGGATGGCAAGAACAGTCACACAGCCAAAGCTGCACAAAGGCGCCCTCAAGGTGACTGGGAAATCCAAAGGCGCCCTCCAGGCGACGGGGAAATCACACCCTCCGGTATGGACGTTTCCCAGCTCACAGTCGGCGACACGCAGATTTTCCAATCAAAAGCCACGTCACACACACCCACACCAGATACGTCTGAAAGTGGTGAAAATGGCTGACGAAGCAAAGAACCTTGCTCGACGCGCAAAGCGCGCGAGTCAAAATGGCCGACGGCCCCTTCTCGAGACACAACTGCCCTTCGATGATTCTCTTCGGAATCCACCGCCAAAAACCTGACACGCAGGTTGATCGGTCACAGCGATGACAACTCTGTCGCAGGAATCCCTTTCCCGGGAAACCCGAAAGTTCGCTAGTGACTCCCATTCGACAACGTTCGCTTCAGAACTCGGAGCAGCTCGGCTTTCTTGTCAAACTCACTCGCCCCGCATTTTTTCTCCTCTTCCTCTTCGTCGCCGTCCGGTTCCTGTTTTATTTAAAACATTAACCTTTTTACCTTTTGACAATAATAATTGCTATTGCCCTCAAACAACCATAATACAGACTTGGCATTTAATATGGAATATTTTAATTTTCTTGACTTGGGTTTACTTTCTGAACTCGGTATATCAATCTGGTTAGTTTCTTTTACCCTTCGGTGATGTCTTTGTTGAAAGAACCATGTCACTGATTGTCTTTCGCAGCAAGAAGTCAATAACAGGATTATATCACAGGTGGCGTGACAAAATGTAAGGACAGGTACATTTGACGATTGGCTTCACAATCGGGTATATAAGGGTTGTTGCGTTCTGTATTAGTGGAAAACAACTGCTGCACGTCCACAAAAGTTATTGCCGCTTCCTCTGGAGATGGTCCGTCAACTCGACAATGCTGTTTGTCATGGAGTGGTGGCTTTACGAAATTCCGGCATGAAACCGTGCTATTGCTCGGCAGTATGGCATCACTCAAGGTCAGGTGTCAAATATCCTGAAACTAAATGCTCAGAGGGGTGTCCCTACTCCAATACCGAGGCCAGGACGTCCACGCAGAACCACAAGGAGGGATGATCGCCAGCTGCACCGGTTAATCTGCAATGGCCGTACCAAGTCAGCTAATCGGCTTAGGGCTGAGTGGCAGCAACTGACAAATGTGCCTGTATCCAGAAGGCGAGTCAACCAACGACTGGTTCAAGCAGGCTATCGTGCCAGGCGTCCCCTGAGAAAGCCACGCCTGACCAGACAACACAGCCAGCGCCGATTGCACCGTCAATGGCAGCCAGGACACTGGAATCACGTGACCTTCAGTGACGAGTCTAGATTTCTGGTCTATCGTCAAGATGGCCGCATCCGAGTGCGCAGACAAGTGCATGAAGCCCACAACGAAGATTGTATCGTGCCAAGAGTCCAAGCTGGCGGTGGTGGGGTGACCGTTTGGGCTGCTTTTCATGCAGAGGGCAAAACTGACCTGGTTGTTCTGAATGGAAACCTGAACCAGTTCAAGTACAGGGTCATTCTGGAAGAAACATTGCTTCCATTTGCTCGTGCAGCCTTTCGAGGAAACGTTGTCTTCCAAGATGACAATGCACGGCCTCATCGTGCTCGCATGATCCAACACTTTCTTGCTGACCGTGGTGTAGAGCATATGGAGTGGTCTGCGATGTCCCCGGATATGAATCCGATAGAGAACTTGTGGGCAGAATTAACGCATCAAATCGACAACTTGGACCAGCAGCCTGCCTCTGTGCGTGAATTGCAGCAGACTATTGTCACTGCATGGCAAGCGATTCCTGTCCAAACCTTGGCAAATCTCGTGAACAGCATGCCTCGACGTGAACGTGCTCCCCTGAATGCTCTTGGGGGTTACACGAAGTACTGAACTGTAATTTTACTGCCTGTAAGCCCAGTCATAATTTAGCTTTTGTTTTTGTTGAATTTTTTTTTGGCTAATATGCAAAATAAAGAGATACTTCTGGAAAATGTACAGAAGTTTAACACAGTACTGTCCGTGAATTGAGTTCGATATCAGTTTACATCACTTTCAAGGATCAATTTATTTCCTTTGAAATGTCAAATGTGGTTTTTGTTTCTTTTAAAGGTCACATTAACAAAATCTAGAATAATTTCAACATAATTCCAATGAACTTTTGGTTCTGTCATCTTGAAAAGTAAGTTCACCCCCACAAAAAACAAAAATTCCATATTAAATGCCAAGTCTGTAATAATACATGGAATCAAAAATGTTTACAGTGGAGGAAAACCACAACAACGGAAGTGACGAATCCGTAACACTTCCCCCCCTCAAGAAAGAAAGTTTGAACATAGTGAAAACTTTCTTTGCAGGCAAAAACTCTTTTAACAAACAAACTCTGGACAAAGCATCAGCAACGATATTGTCCCTGCCCTTTACATGCTCAATTTCCAAGTTGAACTCCTGCAAGGCCAAACTCCATCTCATCAACCTCTGATTTTTATTTTTTATTTTTTAAATGAAGGTTAAGGGGTTGTGATCAAAAATCCAAAACAAAGCAAATCTATAGCACTTTTTGAAGGAGGCCGAGCTGAGAGCCAGGTTTCATGGTGGTTGGGTGGTGAGGCCTGGAAGTATTCACTACATGGACGCTTTTAGGAACGTGGAGTTCACGGTTAATCCGTGTAGGAATCTTGGCTCAGCTGCTCCGCAGCATTCAGTGCTTCAAACTCTTCCTAACTTTCATAATAATCACGGTTGGAGCGCTTGTCGCTTTAGTCACGTGAATAGCGGTCTCCTTCTCGGCCACTACCCTGATAATCATCCCTTCGGGAGCTGCCGCAACTCTGGGAGCCTCCATAGTAATCTCGACTGCGGCCACCACCACAACTACTACTCCCACCCGGGAGCCATAGCTACCCCTGAAACTACCTCCACGTTTTCCTCCTCTGTAGCCCCCTCGACGCCCATGGCCTGCCTTCTCTACTGTTATGGTCCGACCATCCAAATTCTTGCCATTCAAATCCTTTTCTGCATTTTTGGCGTCCTTTGTGTTTTCAAACATGACAAAGCCAAACCCTCTCGACTTTTGCGTCTCCCTGTCTTTTATCAGCAACACTTCCAAGAGTGGTCCATTTTTGCCGAAGACAGAGTCCAGAACATCTTCCCTTGTGTTGAAGTTCAGTCCACCTACAAAGAGATGCCAATATTGCCTCCATCCATGACTTGTGTGTGTTGACACCTTGTTTCAGGATACTTGACAAGACGTGTCTGTGCAAAGCGTGATGTCATTACCTTCCTCTTCCCTTCAGAGCGCTTCCTACCCATAGCACGAGTCGCGGTACAGGATGGAAAGATACCCAGAATCTCCTGCTCTAACTGTGCAGTGTTATTTTCCATACTAGGCTTTTCAACAAACATCGGGTTACCAGAAACTTGACCACCGGCCAAATCATTCCCGATAACAAAAGATATTCCCTCTACAGGTAGAGTGGCTTGTAAACCTAAGGTGACCGGTCCTGACACCAAATCAGACTTTAAATGGATGACATGAAGTGGAGCTTTAACATAACCACCAACCCCCTGTAAAAGAACACTAACACCAGTTTCCGTCTTCTCTGACAATGGCAAAATGCCTTCATGCATCAAAGATTGATGTGCTCCTGTGTCCCTCAATACCCTAACAGGCCTCTGGTTCATTAAGTCTCCATCCAGTGACACAAACCCCTCTGAAATAAATGGTTTGTAACCCTCTTGAACAAGGTCGTTCTGCCGTAACTTTGGCATGGGAACCTTCACAAGGCACTGTCCTCCAAGGACGATTTCTCGCATTTGCCAATGCATTCGGAGTTGTACTCGTCTGACTCCGCTCCTGATTTTTCCTTTTCAGGGCGTAACATTGGGACATCAAATGTCCAGGTTTCTTGCAAAAAGTGCAAGTAGGCCCGGAGGAAAAACTCGTGTTCTGCCTCGAGCCCCCCGGAAGATAAGTCTGTCTTGGAACTGTAGTCTTCTGATCCCTAAAAGTCGCGGTATCAGATTTGTCCTCATAGTCATCTCCAGACCGCCTCCACGAATATTTGTTCTCCGCCCCTGATTTACCATAACTCCCCTGGCTAACTCTAGGTGGGAGGTTAGGTTTGTGGAACCCCATCCTATGTGTCAAGGCATAGTCATCTGCCACGGTTGCTGCCTCATACAACTCTGGTACCTTCTTTTCCTCCAGATGTACTTTCATGTCCGAGTGGACATACTGTTTGAATTCCTCCACCAAGATCAATTGTCACAACAGTTTGAAGTCTTTCCCAATCCCCTTCGAATCACACCACCTATCAAACATGGTTTCCTTCATTCTGGCAAACTCCACATGGGTCTCACTCTCCCTCTTCCTGGCATTCCTGGATTTTTGCCGGTAAGCTTCAGGGACCAATTCATAGGCTTTGAGAATGGTTTTCTTCACTATCTCATAATCTGCACATTGGTCAATCGGTAAAGCCGAGTAGATATCTTGAGCTTTACCCACCAGAACACTTTGCACTAACATAGTCCAGGACCCCACGGGCCATTTTAGCATTTGAGACACTTTCTCAAAGTGTAAAAAAAACTTGGCTACCTCCTTTTCATTGAAGGGTGGAACCAGCCTCACATGCCTACCAACATCCCAGGTGTTCTGACTAGTTGTCGAACTAGCCGGCATGGATACGACTTCTCTCCGTTCTCCCATTAATTCCAGCTCCTTGAGTTTAACTTCCTTCTGATACTCCATGTCACGTTCCTTTAACTCCCTTTCGGCTCTCCTTTCCTCTGCTCTTTCCTTTGCTCTTCTTTCTTCGAGTTCCCTTTAAGTTCTCCTTTCCTCTGTTCTTCTCTCCTCGAGTTCTCGTTCCTGTCCTACTCTTTTTTCCTCGAGTTCTCGTTCCTGTTCTACTCTTCTTTCCTCGAGTTCTCTTTCAGCTCTCCTTTCCTCTGCTTTTCTCTCCTCGGTTTTCCATTCCAACTCTTTTAACCTTTCCTGGCTCTCGAGTTGCCTCTCAATTTTCCGGAGCTCCACATTTTCTTTTTCCTCGGGTAACCAATCCAAGGCTACCTCTGTCCATGTTCCCTGTCCCACCAGAGATTCTACCACCAATGTCCGCATCTCTGCTTTCTTCATATGAGCTCGGACCTCCAAGTTACAATGTTTGGCCAATATCAAGAGTTCCGATCTTTTTAATGCTAGGAACTGTGCCTCATTAGGGGACGCCGCAAACTTTTCTGCGTCAAACACCATGGTGACTATCAGTTAACACCTGTTAACCTTCACACAAAAATTTTCAAATTTTCTGAAAAAGTTGGGAATGTTAGAAAAATTCAAAATTTAGGAATTTTGGGAATGTTAGGGAATTCTATCCCAGACGAGTGTTTTCAGGGAATTTAATCCCGGATGAGGATCCCAATTTCGAGCCCCCGAGCCAATTGGACGAGCCCCCAATTTCTGTTACGTGCTCCTCCCCGACCCCCTGGTCACGGTGTACCTCCGAGCCCCGAGAGGAGTCACGGCAGAAAAATGTGTTATTCTGTATGTCAAAGATCAATGGAGAAGCCACCCCAATTGTTACTCACAAACAAATATTGTATTAAGATCACACAAGAATAACAGCACAACAATAATAGTATTCAAGAGTACAATCAATATGTCCTATGATGGTACCATCAGTTTTGTAATATAGAACTCACTGTGCTCCAAGTTAGTGAAACAAGAACATCCCCAATGTCTCTTATTCCCGGCTTCAAGCCCAAAGTTGCTTCACTCCAGTGATCGCCAGAACGATGTTCAATCGAGACCAGAATGCCGTGCGGATGGCAAGTACAGTCACACAGCCCAAAAGCTGCACAAAGGCGCCTTCAAGGCGACTGGGAAATCACACCCTCGGGTATGGACTTTCACAGCTCACAGTCGGCGAACCGCAAATTAATCTTCAAAAGCCACGGTGCACACACACACCAGATACGTCTGAAGGCGGTGAAAACGGCTGACGAAGCAAATAAATCTTGCTCGATGCGCGAAGCGCGCGAGCCAAAATGGCCGACGGCCGTACTCGAGACGTAACGGCAGTCCAACGATTCTCTTTCGGAATCGATCGCAAAACCTGACACGCAGGTTAGTCTGTCACAGCGATAACCACTCTGTCGCAGGAATCCATTTCGTGGGAAACCCAAAGTTCACTCGTGACTCTTGCTCGCCAACGTTCGCTCCAGACCAAGCAGAAGCTATCCTTCTTGTCCGACTCCACTTGCTCCACCTTCTTTTCATCTTCTTCTTCTTCATCGTCCGGTTCCCGATCCGGTTTCCTGTTTCTTTTTAACACTAACTTTTTCACCTTTTGAAAACAGAAATATCTATTTCCTTTAAATGACAACAATAATAATACATGGAATCAGAAATGTTTTCAGTGGATGAAAACCACTACAACGGAAGTGACTAATCCGTAACACTCTCCAATGCGATAGCCGTTGAGATTACATTTATGAAGCAAAGGCTCATCAAGAAATCGATTCTGGCTGCTCTTGGATGGGTTTTATGGCAGAGGAATATCAGCCGAAACCCGCATCCTATCCAGGTTCTTCCTCATGACGCCATCTTTGTTTTTGTTTTTTTAATAACGAGTGAGATACCCATGCTACGCATGGATGAGGCCAGAAGCAAATAGGCAATGCAGATACGGCGAATGCTAAATTCCACATTCCTGTAGCACCCTCAGTCGCACATCAGACATGGACAGCAAGTTCGTGAAGGACTTCTATGAAAAACATACCCGTACGCAAACAAACGGGTACGTTCACGTATAGAAACATCGATCGTGGGACCGTGGCGAATCTGCATATGGCGATCCGCAAAGTTCACGTTTAGAAAGTAGAAACCATCACGGCATGTCGTCATTTACTTGAACTCGATATCTCTTTTTTCATTCCAAAGAACATAACTCCAATCACAAATTAATCACAAAATAAACTTTTAACAACATTGTTAATGTTTCCTTCATTGTAAAAACTACCAAGTCAACAGTTAAAAGGATTTTGAGCCGATAGGTGTTACGGCCATGGCAAGATCGATGGAGACAGCGATCTGTTAGTTTATACACCGCCCAAATAGCTATGTGGAATTCTCTCATGTAGAGATTAAACCCACGTCATTTGAACTTTGGCTGAGGTCATTATTTACTTTTAATGATGTTTATATACGAATCAAAAAGAAGATAATTGGTTTTTGGTCGTCCTTTCCACATATGTCGTGGGATTGTGAGTTGGAGAGACGACCGTGATGGCGGGGAGGAGGTTGGCATTCTCTCAAGCAGGGATTCAACCCATGTCCTTATAAAAGGTCTTTGTCCGAGGTCAATGAGTCCGATCGGTGCAGCCGATCGATGCAGCGATCAGTGCAGCCGTTTGTGCGGTACCCGGGACAATAACGTTATGCGGGAGTCCAAACCTGAAAATGCTGGAGGCCAAAGCTGAAATTGGAAAAACAATATAGCCTATTTTACTCCAGGGGGTCCCAGGATTACCCACCCAAAATATTGTTGCGATCGGTTCAGCCGTTTTTGCGGTACCTTCAAACAGACGGACAGACAGACGGATGGACGGACATTTGGTGAATTATAGTAAGATAGGATTTCTCCTGATGACTCCAATGCTTTATTTGGTCTTTTATTTGATTGTATCAACACTTGAATTTTTTTATTTTTATTTTTATTTTTGGATGTTTACTTCATAATACTGCACTTTGAAGCCCTGCCAATTGCATTTGCTTTGCTAGGGTATGTATTTATGATTTGTGAGTGGGGAAAGATCTGGCCTTTGACCAGGCCATTCGGAAAAATGACGATTAATAATTATCATCGCATACCACCACTATAATTTGTTAGCAGTTTAAATGCAGCTCTGCATTGATCTTAGTGCTGCTCAGGTAGAGAGCTACAATGAGTATGCAGTGATGCAGCATTTCGGAGTATGCCGTTCTTCAGGGGGCATCGGCTTGTGCATGTTAAAGTGGATTCTGCTCAAATTCCCGAAATGGGTTTTGGTAAGATTTAAGAATTGTGGGATATATGTTATTATGATAATGGAGGTGTTAAAAAAATCGTCTTGCTTGTTTTTCTGTTGTTTGACAATATTATTTGGAATCGCATTTCACGTAAAGGTGTGCATCGTCAACAAAAGTTTATGGATTGTGATTGTCCTCATGAAGAGGTGTCAACAAAGTTTATATCCCATAAAGATAAAGAAAGTAATGTAGAGAGGGTTTTGATCTGAGCACGTTCACCGCAAGCGAACCCTAGTGAGCAAGCGCAAATACAGGTGGGCCTTTACCTTCTTAGCATGACTCTAGAGTGCTATTGATGACCCCCCGTCGTACCTGGACAAAAGTTGAGGCCAATCAGCCCTTCGTACGTGTGTCACGTCCTATTACATATTCATATTCCATAACTTCTAATTTTGATCAACATGGCACATCCTTTTTGTGCAAATTTCATATCTTTCCTTCCTTCTGCAATGAATGTTTTCAACAGTGGGCCAAGTTAAATCAAGCGTTTCAAACGAGGCCACATTAATCAAAGGTAATGAAAATATTGTCGTGTTGATGGCCCTCACCCAAACCTGCTTAATCACTATTTAGGTAAATAAGACATCCTCGGGTTGCGTAACGGATGAGCTGCGCTCGGCTAATTTATCCGAAGAGACACCTGAGCGATTGCTTGGCGCGTTGTTCATCCCGTGCATGTTTAGATTTTAACCCCAGGATTCCAGCATCACGAGCAATGTGGTTAATTAAATAAAGTGACTAACAATTTAGCCCCTCCAAGGGTTATCATTAATCAATCATCCCAATTGCCGGCACACAAAAATGGTGGTGACTCAAACGCATACCCAGCCATTAAGAAATGGCTGCATAATTAATATTGTGACACGCAAAGACAGATGGCACAATATCCCAGAAATGAAAATACAAGACAACGAATAGAAAGCACAGTAAAACGTGAAAAGATGGAAACTGAATGCCACTTCGTACCAAGCACACAGTCACCCATTCGCACTGAGCCAGGCCTAAAGAACCTAGGGCCGTTCCCAAAAATCACGAGGGCTGTTCCGGTACCTGCATTGGCAAATAGCCCGGATTGATAGTCGTAGCGACAGAGTCATCTCTTCACACCAACGGCCGGAGATCATGCTCTTTGCCGACCTGAGCCGAGTCCAAGGCCGGAAGAGACACCTTGAGCAGGCCTTGACCCCTGACCCAGGTTTCAGCCATTTCCACACACAGAGAGTACATGTGCACTAGACATTCTTAATTCTCTACATTTATAAAGTTCAGGCCAGTTTCTCTACCCATCACATGTCCATAACATATAGTTCAAAAGGTTAAAACACTAACTGAACACAAATGGTGCCTAAGGCTTTATAACTAACTGAATGAATGAATGAATGAATGATCGTTTTAAGGCCATTTTCCCCGCTAGAGCGGGGGTTAGCCTAAGGCTTTATATAACTTTATATATATAAGGCTTTATAACTAACTACAGATCCCAAATCTCGCCCCCTTCCCCACAAGCATAGCAATATGTACCTTGCCCCACCCCCTCAAAATCTTACATCCTGGTTCGTGTTAAATAAATAAATAAACAAATAATATCCTCTACATCCAAAAAGTATTTGCAGATTGTAGTTTGGTAAGAATTCTGGGAATTATAAGTGACACCCACCCTCAATATATGCTCGCTGTCGCTCAGACGCAGTGATTTGGAGAGGGAAGGGAGCAACGCCGAAGCATGCACATCCAGGAGGATCACCTCGGTCTGCAGCAACCACGCATTTCAATCCATCATTAATCCATTCATTTTATCAGCTTCTCACTTAAAATCATCATCAACCCAACAGCAATCACATCTCAAAGCTTCACTGATTCATTCATTTTCTCACTTTCTTGCTTACACTTGCAGTAATCTGTCAACCCAGCTAAGTCACATAAGACATGTTTATAATGCTCCGACCAGCTGAGCAGAACCAGGCCATGGTAGATGATGAGGTCTGCTAGGCCAGCTTGATTAGTGCTTGTAAAGTGAGCGGCTACCCTCACAAGCACTCGCCATCTTGTGTTTTTTGTAAAAAGATAGGCATCATCATTTATAGTATCCATGGAAATCTCCACGCATGGCTTGCCGACTTCCTCTCTGGTCGTAGTCAACGTGTGGCTCTAAATGGATTTCTCTCATCTCCCCTTCCTGTCCAGGCTGGAGTTCCCCAAGGTAGTGTTCTGGACCCTGTGCTTTTTCTGGTCTTCATCAATGATCTCTCCGACTCTCTGGAAAATCCTCTCTATCTCTTTGCTGATGACTCCACTCTCTGCTGCTCCATAACTCAACCCTCAGATCGGCTGACAGCAGCCTATTCACTCTCTGCAGACCTGGACAAAATCACAAACTGGTCAAACAAGTGGAACATGTCTTTCAATCCTGACAAATCTCATACTCTCACTTTCTCTCTGAAGAGACCATCTGGACACCCCCCCCCCCCCCCCCCATCTACTTTCTGAAAATCCTATTGAAGAAGTTCTGTCACAAGCTTTTGGGTCTCACAATCTGCCATGATCTTTCCTGAGAAAACCACATTTCCAATCTGGCCTCCAAAGCCAGTCGCCGACTGGGCATCCTCCGTCGTGTGAAGTCCTTCCTTAGCACAACTGAGCTCCTCACCACATACAAGGCTTTCATCTGCAGCTCAATGGAATACTGCTCTCCCCTCTGGGCTGGTGCTCCTGCCTCACACCTAGCTCGGCTTCACGCTGTAGAAACCAAGGCTTTCAAAATCATTGGTATCTCCCACGATGACGCTATCTCCGAGGGCCTTTCACTTACTCACCGCAGCCAGGTTGGTGGTCTTACTGTCTTCCACCATCTCCTCTCTGGCCTTGCTCCCCCTGCTCTGTCTGTGCTCTGTCCCCCAAATATTCCTTTAGGACGCACAAGATCTGCCAGCAACCCTCTGGTGAAACTCCCAAAATCAAGACTCTCTGCTCACCTTCACTCTTTCATTCCTCTTTTCTCCCACCTCTGGAACAAACTCCCTCACTCTCTTCAATCCCACTCTTCCCTCCAGGTCTTTAAAACAGCTGTTCACCACCATCTCTTATCTTCCTCTATCCAAAACCTTGATCTTTTCTACCCCTGTTAATACACCCCAAATCCACCTTCTTCAAATTCCCTGTTTTCTTTCCTGAAATACCTTGTAGTGTCCATCTTGTTTATCCTGTGTACCCCGCCCCAGCCCTCTCTCTTCCACAGATCTCCTGATGTTCCTGTTACCTACTGTTGTTGTGCTTCCCTCTTTCTCTCCATCTTGTCTCCTGCTCCCTTTATTATATGTTCTATGCGTTAGCTCTTATACGAGCCTAGACCAAGTATACAAAAATCATGACAAGTCTAAAATTGAAGCTCGCAGAATGCATGCGATGGCAACCCCCTAAGTCATGCTCAGCAGTTCCTTAGCCTCAGCCATGTGAATGTTCCTGCTGGGTTGCCTACTCACGGGGGCTTAAAGTGCATACAAACCCTCGTAAGTGACTTACCCGGGAGGCCGTGTGTGCAAAATCTAAACATTAAATTCTAGAGGTTTATTTGCTTTTAAAATTCAACATATCATTTGTAAATCATTTATAAATCATTTGCAAACACTCATTTGTAAATTGATCACTCAATCACAAAATAGCTTCCTGATACTGTGTATAAAACTATCATCAAATTATTAGGAGGCCATGTACATTTTGTTCGTGATGAGAGGAATTGTGAAAAGCAAAATATAACTGGAACGGCACTCGGTAGATAGCATTCAGTTCTTGGAAAAAATGCCAGGGGCACAGAAAAAATGCCAGGGGCATTCACCCCCCCCCGCCACCCCCCATTCCCATGTCTCCTCCCCCCAAGCCCTCTCCCTCCTACAGATCTCCCGATGTCCCTGTTCTCTACTGTTGTCCTTGTGTGCTTCCCTCTATCTCCCCATCTTGCCTCCCGCTCCCTTTATTGTATGTTTTCTGTGTCCGTTTTTTTTTGTCATTAATGTTGGCTCTTACACGAGCCTCGATGTTGTATACATAAAAAAATTTTAAAAGCCCATTTATATGGGATGTGCCATTTGGCAAAGTATAGAAAAATATGGGACATTATATAGCTTGTGGAAAATATCAAACAATCGAAAATAAGGGACATTATATAGCTTGTGGATAATGTCGAACAATCAAAAATAAGGGACATTACATAGCTTGTGGAAAATGTCGAACAATCGAAAATAAGTGACTTTCCATAGCTTGTGGAAAATGCCAGACGATATAAAATAAGGGACATTCTAAAAATCTCGTGTGCATGCTGTGCTACCCTTGTGTTCTTAAGAGGAACCAAGTAATGCTCTATAAAAGTTCATATAAAGGGGCACCCTACTACATCTTACTATAATTCACCAAATGTCTGTCTGTCCGTTCAAAGGTACCGCAAAAACGGCTCAACCGATCGCAACGATATTTTGGGTGGGTATTCCTGGGACCGCTGGGAGTAAAATAAGCTATATTGTTTTTCCAAGTTTTCCAATTTTCCCAAACACGATGGAATAATATTTACCGATATGAACAGTGATGTGGCTTTTGTTGAAATTCTACAAATACTGTTTATTCTACGTACCAGGAGAGAGTAGATCGACTCCTGACGAACTCTTCCTATATAAACGTGCGGCTCCGAAGTAACATGGCAGCGTGTGCAAAGTGACTGAGAAACAGGTGTCGCGGCCACTTCCGTGTTAGATTCGGCGTGCACTCTTCACACATAAACGTGCGACTGAGAAAGACGTGTAGCGGCTGCTTCCGTTTTGCAGAATTCAATCTTTTTTCAAAATGGGCGCCATGTACTTTTTAGATTTTGATGATTTGTGTGTGATATGATTCAACGGATGTTTATATGCATCGTTTAAAATAAAAAAAAGCCTTCCATTTCTGATATTTTGCCTTTTCATTTGGGCCTCCCAATTGAAGCCCCGCCCATAGGGCAAGTATCGTTGCGAGTCTTAATATAATTCACCAAATGTCCGTCTGTCTGTCTGTCCGTTCCCAGGTACCGAAAAAACGGCTCAACCGATCGCACCAAAATTTTGGGTGGGTAATGCTGGGATCCCCAGGAGTAAAATAGGCTATATTGTTTTTCCAATTTTTCCAAGTTTCCAATATTCCAGTTTTTCCAAACACGATGGAATAATATTTACCGATATGAACAGTGATGTTGCTTTTATTGAAATTCTACAAATACTGTTAAGATTTTGATGATTTGTGTGTGATATGATTTAATGGATGTTTGTATAAATCGTTTAAAATCAAAAAACCCTTCAATTTCGGATATTTTGCCTTTTCATTTAGGCCTCCCAATTGAAGCTCCCCACGTAGGGCGGGTACCGTTGCTAGTATTATTTAATGTGCAATTATGATCCAAAAGGGACTGGTAAAATAGGCTGCACTGCACATGTGTACAATTATTTCATCTAACCCAATGGTTGCATATAATGTGTACACACATATCGCTTGTCCTAAAGAATACATCACACCTAACATGTCTGCAATTGCTTGGTACATATTATACTAGCTTTATTAATCTTTTAAAACAAATTAATCACAAATGTTTTCGTTTTCAAGGGACACAAAAAACCTTTACGTACCGACGGGTTTTAACGGATATATGTAGGGCGCCCCTTTATATGAACTTTTACATGATTAAAAAGAAAGATGGAGAACAGTGGAAGATGAGAGAGTTGGGAGGACAGGGAAACAATATCCGAGACTCCCTGGGATAGGGAGGAAGGGACCATATTGAAAATTTGACCGTTTTCTTTATTTAATTTGTATATATCCTCGAACCACTCTCAGTTTGCAATACAAAGTTCAAGCAGCATAAACTAGGCATGACCTTGTACCTTATTTTCACCCAACAAGATTCTACCCATTCATTGCCAAAGTGCTCCGCGGCACTCCATCATTTCTGCGCCATCTTTCACACTGAACAACAATGAAGTTGGGTGGGAGATTTACCTTGTTTATGATCTCTTTCTTTTTTTCCATGTCGTTAATCCTTTTCAGATCACTTTCCAGCAGAGCGTAAGCTAATGTTTTGTATTCTGTGTCAGACAGCATCCACAACAGTAAAACAGAGAGCAATGAAATACACATTCCAGAACAACTCATGCACTCATCACACACATTCTGCTAGAGCTACGCAACTACTCTTGTCCTCGGCAATAAGCAAGCTTTGACCACTACATGTTCAACATACATTTTAATAGATTAGACACAGGTTGATAATGGTGCTGCCTTGGCTATGTATTGGGGTAATACAAATATTTATATTGTTACGTTCATGGGGTAAGGGGCATTTGTTAGTTAGAGTTAAAGGCCTGAGCACTGTTTTGAACGTGTATTAGAGACACGTGTTAGGGATAATTGTCTGGTGTAAGGCTCTGCGAGAGATGGGCCTTGTCCATTTTAGACTAGAAAGGTTAAGGGCATGCGGTCACGTGTCTCGTGTTGAACCGTGTGAGAGGGAGGCTATCCGGGCATCCCCACATTCACACCACCACCCTGCAGCTCACGGCATGTGTGCGGTGGCACGTCTACCCCCCTCGCGTATCTTGGTGTAGGAGGAAGAAAACTCATCCCTCTGAGGTATCTTAGGCGGTGGTGTATCCTCCATTATGCCCACCTCCGATGATGGGAATGGGGTGGGAATGCAAGAGGATTAAGCAGCCTTATTCACTGCCAATCAAGCCTCGCTTTGATTGATTGGCAGCGAGCAAGGTGGCTTGTGATTAGCCCCAATGCTTGGTGGCATCATCACCATCCATTGGCTAATGCTGTTGCCATGTGTGACGGCATCACTCCATTGACCAGCATCCTGCAGGTGCTGACATTGACACCTTGAGGGAAAAGGAGGAAGCCAGCCAATAAAGGTGGCAATCCAGCCCGCTCTCCCTCAAGGTGTCAATATCTTGCACCTGGTACCCATTAAATTATTTATTTAATGGGTACCATGTTTATTCATTAAGCCACACGTATTAAGCCAATTTATAATCATTAAGCCACACGTACGTGTCTGTTTCTGCCATCTTTCCCGTGCTGATGATTCGGTTAATTGGAGATCCTCGGAGAGGTAAACTAATTGGCAAATTCCCTTTATAACCAGGGCAATCCTGTGTCTTAACATATGTGAAAGGAGAGCTGCGTCACAACTACCACTCTGGTGACATGCCGTCCACATTCAGCCACAAGCGAGCTATGTGCAAGATGTTAATTCCTGGCATGTGTAGTTTCCGTCTAGGATCACTTGTAGATTTGTGTGAGGGGTCGTAGATATGCAAAGGCCTAACCATTCTAGCAGAAGCATCGCTATGCCACCTGTACCAGCTTTATGCAGAGCTTCCAGGAAGATTATTGGCCAATTTGGCTGTTGGCATGACAGAAGATAATCGATGAGTTGTCGTGCACCCGCGGTTTCTCCATCGATCTTCGTCTTCGCTTTTACAGACTCCTTTTCCTCTGTGTAGGCAAACATACAACAGAAAGCCAAAAGCTGTGGGTCACTCGACCGATACAATGGGAGACAAAATGTTCAACTTCAGCAAGAATTTGCAATTAACAATTATAATCATCAAGAATGCATCAAGAAGGATTTTGCCAATAATGCCCAAACGAGGCAGCAGGGCCCAGACCACAGATCGAGTCCCATCACAGCAATTGCTGCATGACCTGTTAGTAACAAGTGTCGTCTGCCTCACAAACACGTCTCTGCCCTGCTCCTAACTGCTGATCAGCAGGGCAGAGACAATGGGTTTGATTTGTATACATACAGGATATATATTATATATATACACTACCGGTCAAAAGTTTTAGAACACCTCAATTTTTCCAGTTTTTATTGAAATTTAAGCAATTCAAGTCCAGTGAATAACCTGAAATGGTACAAAGGTAAGCAGTAAACCGCTCTAGGTTAAAAAAAAAAGAAGTTTAGGTTAGCAAAAACGGGAAAATAATGTAAATTGCACAGTTATATTGTAAAAAAAAAAAAAGGCCTTCTTCAGGGAACAAGTAATGGGTTAACAACTTACAGCTGTTCTGCAGCAATGAAAGTAAATTAAGCCTTGAAAGTTGATGCAAACAATTCTTACAGGTGTCCCAACCTCTGCTGATTACTTGATTACAAACCCCCTGTCTGTATAAGAGCAGTATTGGAACAGACTGTTATTACACCCTCTGAAGCATTATTTGGACAATATTGCACTGCAGGAAGTAGTATATTGGAAACTGGAGGAAACTCTGACAGGAAGAGGTCTGGCAGACCCAAAGCCACAACAGAATCAGAAGACAAGTTTCTGGGAGTCTACAGCTTGCGTGATAGACAGCTCACAGGACAACAGCTTCAAGCACAGCTTAACACTGGTTGAAGTAAGCAAGTCTCAGTTTCAACTGTGAAGAGAAGACATTGAGCTGCAGGTTTGACAGGTCGAGTGGCAGAAAGAAAGCCATTACTAAGATGGCAAAATAAAAAAAATAGGCTTGCCTGGGCCATGAAGCACCACCAGTGGACAACTGAAGACTGGAAGAAGGTCTTATGGACCGATGAATCAAAATTTGAAATCTCTGGTTCATCACGCAGGGTTTTTGAACGCCATCGAGTAGGCGAAAGGATGGTTCCTCAGTGTGTGACACCAACTGTCAAACATGGAGGAGGAAGCGTGATGGTCTGGGGCTCTTTTGCTGGATCCAGAGTCGGCGACTTGCACAGAGTGACTGGTACCCTGAACCAAAAGGGCTACCACAGCATTTTACAGCGCCATGAAATACCCTCTGGTATGCGCCTAGTTGGTCAGGGGTTCATCCTCCAGCAACATAATGACCCTAAACACACCTCCAGGCTATGTCAAAACTACCTTCGAGGAAAAGAACAAGACGGTAGGCTTCAACTCATGGAATGGCCAGCACAGTCTCCAGACTTAAACCCCATCGAGCTGGTTTGGGATTAACTGGACAGAAGGGTGAAAGCAAAGCAACCTACAAGCGCAACAAATTTGTGGGAACTTCTGCAACAGTGTTGGGAAGAACTTCCCGAACAATATTTAATTTCCATTGTGGAAAGAATGCCACGAGTGTGTTCAGCGGATAAGTCTGCAAAAGGTGGCTACTTTGCTGAGTCAAAAATTTAAATTGAATTTTGTTAAACAAAATGATTCTATGATTTCTTTTTATCTCCAATTGTTTTTTTGTTCTATGCTTAATTTCAGAGTACATTGAGACATTAAACTGCGTAAATTTCAATAAAAACTGGAAAAATTGAGGTGTTCTAAAACTTTTGACCAGTAGTGTGTGTGTGTATATATATATATATATATATATATATATATATATATATATATATATATATACAGACTTGGCATTTAATATGGAATTTTTTTTTTCTTGACTTGGGTTTACTTTCTTAACTCAGTATATCAATCAGGTGAGTTTCTTTTACACTTTGGTGATTTATTTGTTAAAAGAACCATGTCACTGATTGTCTGTCGCAGCAAGAAGTCCACAACAGGATTATATCACAGGTGGCGTGGCAAAATGTACGGACAGGTGCATTTGACGATTGGCTTCACAGTTGGCTATACAAGGGTTGTTGCGTTCTGTATTAGTGGAAAACAACTGCTGCACGTCTCCAAAAGTTATTGCCGCTTCATCTGGAGATGGTCCGTCAACTCGACAATGCTGTTTGTCAAGGAGTGGTGGCTTTACGAAATTACGGCATGAAACAGCGTGCTATTGCTTGGGAGTATGGCATCACTCAAGGTCAGGTGCCAAAGATCCTGAAACGAAATGCTCAGAGGGGTGTCCCTACTCCAATACCGAGGCCAGGACGTCCCCGCAGAACCACAAGGGGGGATGATCGCCAGCTGCACCGGTTAGTCCGCAATGGCCGTACCAAGTCAGCTAATCGGCTTAGGGCTGAGTGGCAGCAACTGACAAATGTGCCTGTATCCAGAAGGCTAGTCAACCAAAGACTGATTCAAGCAGGCTATCGTGCCAGGCGTCCCCTGAGAAAGCCACGCCTGACCAGGCAACACCGCCAGCGCCGATTGCAGTGGGCCAGAGAGCACCGTCACTGGCAGCCAGGATACTGGAATCACGTGATCTTCAGTGACGAGTCTAGATTTCTGGTCTATCATCAAGATGGCCGTGTCCGAGTGCGCAGACAAGTGCATTGAGCCTACAACAAAGATTGTATAGTGCCAAGAGTCCAAGCTGGAGGTGGTGGGGTGACCGTTTGGGCTGCTTTTCATGCAGGGGGCAAAACTGACCTGGTTGTTCTGAATGGAAACCTGAACCAGTTCAATTACAGGGCCATTCTGGAAGAAACATTGCTTCCATTTGCTCGTGCAGCCTTTCGAGGAAACATTGTCTTCCAAGATGACAATGCACGGCCTCATCGTGCTCGCATGATCCAACACTTTCTTGCTGACCGTGGTGTAGAGAATTTGGAGTGGCCTGCCAGGTCCCCGGATATGAATCCGATGGAGAACTTGTGGGCAGAATTAACGCATCAAATCGACCACTTGGACCAGCAGCCGACCTCTGTGCGTGAATTGCAGCAGGATATTGTCACTGCATGGCAAGCGATTCCTGTCCAAACATTGGCAAATCTCGTGAACAGCTTGCCTCAACGTGTACGTGCTCTCCTGAATGCTCGTGGGGATTACACGAAGTACTGAACTGTAATTTTACTGTCCGTAATCCCAGTCATAATTTAACTTTTGTTTTTGTTAAAAAATTTTTTGGCTAATGTGCAAAATAAAGAGATACTTCTGGAAAACGTACAGAAGTTTAACACAGTACTGTCCGTGATTTGAGTTCGATATCAGTTTCCATCACTTTCAAGGATCAATTTATTTGTTTCGAAATGTCAAATGTGGTTTTTGTTTCTTTTAAAGGTCACATTAACAAAATCTAGAATAATTTCAACATAATTCCAATGAACTTTTGGTTCTAAGACATCTTGAAAAGTAAGTTCACCCCCACAAAAAAAAATTCCATTTTAAATGCCAAGTCTGTATATATATATATATATATATATATATATATATATATATATATATATATATATATATATATATACAGTATATATATATCACATGTGACATTTAAGACCACTCTGTCTGAGGTTCAAATCCCAGCCGAATCATACTGTCGTGTCCGTGCCGATAATAACCGGCCTCGGACGAATGACCGATCGAGCTTACCTCCAAGGCGTTCAGTCAACCTATGGCGGTTCTTCTTTACACGCGAGGGAACGGAGAGTGACGAACTTACCTGGACGGCCGGACACGGCACGGGGTTACCGAACCACTCACAAATAAACGGGACAGGACAAGGAATGAAAGTTCAACAAATAAGGGATTTAATAAAAATAATGCCAGGGAACAAGAAATGCACGGTAAAAGTTAATTATTAATCAGGGCGCCCCCACATGGACTCGTATGGGGAGAAATAAATGAAATTAATTAAATGTTTGTGGTTTGTCTGCTTTGTACTCAGCTTTGAGCGGCCTTTGAACCCCGTCGGTCCTCAAACGGGTCCCCAAGTCCCCACATGGGAAAACACGCCCTCGGCGCGAAGTTTATTCACCGCCGAACATGAAGCGAGCAGGCTCTCGTTCTGTCTTCGTCCCACACTCCACAATGCACCGAGGTCTCTCAGGCACACACAGCCGTCACGAAGCCAGCACCAACGAATCAGTGAAAGAATGCGTCCGCTCCTCCACACAGCCAGGAACAGAGCAGGCGCGCGAATGCCACCACCAAAAGCGAGCACAAACTGCTACCGCATCCAACGAGGACCCATTGCAAGAGAGAGAAAATGGCAGTCCTCAGCCTTTTTGTTTCCCTGTCTCGAACGGCATCTGATGATGTCTCCGTATGGCCACACATCACACTTAATCCGAACACACTGAGCTGACTTAAGTTAGTTTTCTTCTTCTTCACGACAGTCGGCGCACACTACCTATACAATCCTACTTGGCCTAAGGTATTTCATTGCCTACCCCCCACAAGTGTAACAATACCAAATACTAAAAATGGTACATGTGCTGTGTCCTTGCTTGCTTGACGATCAGCATTTTAAAAAGTCAAGAGCCTGGACAATCCCCATTGGTTGGTATAAATTCGGAGGAGGAAATGCCCCACTGAGAAAGCCGGTGCCATTGTTAAGGCGTCACTGTTACCCAGAGTGTCCCGGGAAGTGACGGCACTCCCCCTCTCCCCCCCCAAGCTCAGTGGCTGTTTGCCTTGTCTAACAGCCCTGTGTTGTCTCTCGTATCTTCATCTGTATGTCTATGTATATGTGGCAAATCCACAAAGAGCCTTAGATCCTGTAAAAAAAAAGAAAAAAAAATTACGTGAATTGTTCTGTATATTGTCTGGAGCAGTTACTGCACATTCTGATTTTGATGTACCGTACTCTTTACAGAGCGTCGGAGCTGCTGAAGCAGTTTCTTGACAAGGGGTTACACAGCGTGGTTTGCCATCTCCTTCCCAGGTTACTGTACTGTCGAGTGATTTTCAATTGTAGTGCATCACAAGTTTCAAATGTATCTTTTGTAAAACCGGTTATTTTTGTGCTTCTTTTTCGTTTCATTCCACCACAAAAATAAGTCAATCTCCTCCATGGGATCATTCTGTTTGTCATTCAGGGAGTTCAAAAAATATTTGAACAAGATGTCGCTTTCATAGGCAACCTGTGGCTGCTGGTTGCATCATTCCTGGGAGCACGGCTGTGCCACTGATGCAGCGCCCCTGTTCAGTGGCACAGTGCAAGGGCACGACAGGGGCTCAAACTCAAGGCCCTAGGATCTTGAGCCAACCAACTTGACCATTAAGCCAAAACCAGGCTTATTTGAACAAGATACAATAGTACAAGAAATGTCAACATTTTCTTTTTTGATGTACAACTACATACAAGTCAAAAGAAAAAAATATATATATGGAGATAATTTTTGGTGGCTTGTCTTGGAGCAGCTCATGTGCATTGCACTTATAACTAGAAAGCATCTGAAAATGCAAAACCCACCTATGTCCGTTTGTATTCGGACTTCTTCTTCCCTATGCTAAACATGACCAAATATCCCCCCCAAAAAAAATTGACAATTTTAGGTGATCTCGACCTTGTGACCTCAAAAGCAATAAGCTTCAGTGACCTAATATGCAAACCCTGTTCAAATTTAAGTCAATCGGATGAAAATTGACAATTTTATGCGACCTTGACCTTTTGACTTAAAAAAAAATCAATTGGCGTCTAGCTTTTGATTGTTGAACCAATTCGGTACCCAAAATGCAAATCCTTAAAATTTCAAATCAATCGAATTAAAATTGACGATTCTATGTGACGTTGATCTTTGACCAAATTGTTAAATTGTCTTCTTGATGTTGTCATTGTAAAGCTTTATTGAAAATTTGATGACAAAAGCTCAAATGGTAGGAACGTTATCGGACAGACACACACACACACACACACACACACACACACACACACACACACACACACACACACACACACACACACACACACACACACACACACACACACACACACACACCCATTCACAGACACACACACAGACACATACACACAAACCAGCGCGCACACACACACACACACACACACACACACACACACACACACACACACACACACACACACACACACACACCGGAGCAAAAGAGGAAGCCTCAACGCCCGAAACATGAGCTCCTTACTGCTTCCCACGGCGGCTAGCACACACAAACACACCTCGATCACCGTTCTGTTGATTCCATCCATTGATGGATCGAAGTGGTCAATACAGTATACATTACACCAGGTGTGTACATGGCAACTAATATGTTAATGTACATGTGATCATACAGCAAAGTTGTTCACTCTAATCAGAGCACAAACTGTTAGTGCGTTTCCATCACTCATTCTACTCTTCCTCTTCCGTTCCGTCCCGATTCGTTCTATCTCCTCCACGAGCCTCGACTTTGTATACAAAAAGCACTCCGGGATGGTGGGGGTGGTGGTGGTGGTGGTGGTGGTGGTGGAGGTGGGGGTGGTGGAGGTGGGGGTGGGGGTGGTGGAGGTGGGGGTGGTGGAGGTGGGGGTGGTGGTGGTGGTGGTGGTGGGGGGGGGGGGGGAGGAGGAAACGACATTTGTGCATACGTAATAGATCGCCCCAAATCTGCACGGTGGCTGCTCCATTTAATAATTCGCAGGTGTTGATCCCAAAAGTCCCATAAAGTAACGTTTAGCGACAAAGACATGTTTGAAATAAGGATAAACACACGAACCCATGGGCATGAAGGGCAGGCAAATGTCGGGCGCCGAAACGATGCGGCAAACGACATTGTGATGTAACTTCAGCAGTTCCCGGAACTCCTCGAGTCTCACTTCGGAATTCCTCAGCAATTGCCCAAACTCCTCGGCCATGACGATATATCGATCAGTTCTTCCGAGTCAATGAGCGTCGGATTCAAACAGGACAAAACCTCAACTCAATCGGAATCGATCGTCCATGCGCTGAAAGTAAAGCCGCGTAGGATGACGTCATGCCGTTTGTGACCCCCACCGTATCGATCTCATCACATACGCGTGACGTAATGGTTAGACGAGAGTATCCGCCTTGACTCTGGAAGGACTGTGGTTCGAATCCCGACCGAGTCGTGCCAGAGATTTGAAAACTTCCGTGCTGCTTCCTTGATTGATTAACGTTCAGCCAATAAGAGGACAGAGCACGCACAAACAATCACGACTTTTCCCGCCTTTTCGGCTGCCGGGAAGCCCCCTGAAACTCCCAGGAAAATGACGTGATTTACTGTACTTCCTCGTTCACGTGGTTTTGAACAGCGCCATCTTTGGTGAAGTTGAGTACTACAGGATTGATTAAATTATTTCCCTGGACCAACCGCCTTGACTGGCATCTTGCATGGTTATTCCCGCCACCACAATGGCTAGCTTTTCCCGCCACTGGGGACGTGTGCAGACAGATAATGAAGGGTATCGACAAAATAAGTGCAAAACAGTATGTGCTTCGTGTGCAGCCTGTGGATGCTGGTTGCATCATTTTCTAGAGGTGTGTCTGTGCTGCTGATGTAGTAACCCCCCTTGTTTCCAGTAACTAAGCTGCTAATCAATCATTCTGCTAACCTTGGAAGGATGACAGGCTGGGTCAACCCACCTGGTGTTAATTCAACGGCACGACAGGGGGCTCGAGGCCAAGACCTCAAGATCCGAAGCCAGCCACCTTAACCGTTAAAGCCTTAGTTTGAGAATAAAGAAGAGGAGACTGAAGGTGCTAATCTCTCTATAATTCCAGTAATCTCTGTGTGTCTGTATGCGACCGCTGTTTCTCGACAACTACCGGTCCGATATACTTGAAACTTGCCAGGTATATTGCTGGGGACCCGAGGATGTGCCTTTTCAAGGTTTGAAATTAATCGGACAAGTGGTTCTCAAGGTATGGTCACCGTACTCGCAAGCCGTTCGCTTTGGCTTTGCGAATGGACCAAACCATTTCATGTAAATAGAGGGGGGGGGGGGGGGTTCTGTGGTCGTTACTGCCACGTGGTTTCAAAGTAGCCGTTCGCTTTGGCTTTGCGAATGGACCAAACCATTTCATGTAAATAGAGGGGGGGTTCTGTGGTCGTTACTGCCACGTGGTTTCAAAGTTTTTTTTTGTTGTTGTTGTTTGCACGCATGTTTTTTTGCACGCACGTACGGGCAAGCACGTACGTGCGGGCACGCCCTAGTACTATTAATTACGATGTTTGTGGGATGGTCTCCTCAAACGATAAATATTCTCTCTATGTTTGTTAACTTATCACCTTACCGAAGGGGCGGCCACGCCCACCCTCCCCCACCCCATATAAGTAAAAAAAAGAAACACCATGCTGTATCTTTCTGGCAAACAGTGAAAATAATTCAATAAACCGATATATTGGATTGACCAGGTGTCTGAGTCATTAAGATTTTAGGGTATTTTGGGTCCTCTGGATATTTTTGGGTCCTCCAAGTCTTTTGGGGTCATCTGGATTTTTAAGGGTCTTTGGGGCCTTTTGGATCATCTGGGTCTCTACATGTCTTTTTGGGTCTTTGGGGCTTTCAGGGTCTTTTGGGTCCTCTGGGTCTTTGGGGGTATTTTGGGTCATCAGGATATTTTGGGTTTTTTGTGGTCTTATGGGTATTTTTGGTCTTCTGGGTCTTTTGGATCATCTGAGTCTTTGAGGTTTTAGGGTCTTTTGGGTCCTCTGGTCTTTTTGGGTCTTTGAAGTCTTTTTGGGTCTTCGAAGTCTTTTTGGGTCATCTGGGGTTTTAAGGATCTTTGTGGCCTTTTGGGTATTTTGGATCATCTTGGTCTTTAAGGGTCTTTTTGGGTCTTTGGGGCTTTCAGGGTCTTTTGGATCTTAGTCAGGTTGGGGGTCTTTAAGAGTTTTCGGGGTCTATAAGTGTCTTTGGGTCTTTGGGGGTCTTGGTGGTGTTAAGGTTATTTGGGTGACTTTAACGGTCTTCAAATGTCTAAGGGGCCTCAGCAGTCTAAAGGTCGAAAGGTGTATCCCAACAGTACGTAATTAATAGACGTACGTAATTAATAGACAGGATGCAACCGAGGTTCAAACAGTGCGTAATTAATAGCCGGCGAAGCCGGTGTTGTCAATAAACGAGTACGTATTATGTTGAAAACCTGATTATGCCTTGGCTCGAGAATCCGAAGCGCAGTGGACGCAGCCATCTTGCGGAGGCGGAAGTATGCATAACAAATTTAAAACGTTCATTAGGAGTTTCTTTCACCCGTCGTCGTTTGATTCACAATCTTATGCACCTCCGATGTATTAATAAAATAATATAAGACCAACATCGGCCCGCACGAGCCTGGTTATCTTCAACGAAACGCGTCACCAAACACCGGACCCAATGAGAGTCGAGCATTTGAAAAAATATTTCTAAAATGAAAGCGCTCACTGGATGGAGTGCTGGAGACAGCCATCGACCGGATGCGGAAGTTTGCATAAAACAATTGCGAAAAAGTTCAATCGGAGCTTGTTTCACCCGTCGTTCTTTGATTCATAATAATCGAATGAAACCTCTCATTGGTAATTAAAATACGTTAAGACCAACCTCCTTATCTTCAACGAAAATCGTCATCAAACACCAGAACCAATGAGATTCGAGCATTTGAAAAAATATTATTACGCGTTTCGGACGGTGAAAACGGCGTCAAATATTCTAAAAGTAGAATTATTTTTTAGAAATCTCGCGGCCGTATGGGATAGTTTTTCACGGCCAGAAATACGGTATAAGCGGTTTACATATTTAGTTTAGAAATACGGATAGTTTTTCACGGCCGAAAATATCCGAAGTTGAGACGGAATTCTTCACCGAATTAATCACTGCGACGCCGGGAACTGCGACGGGAATCACTGCGACGTCTGCGACGCCGTGAACGAGGTTGGTGCAAAACAACCGAATCACGCGGAAGCATATGCTGCTCGAATTAGTTCTCATCATCTGCTCAAATTTCCTAAGCTAAATCGTCATTGCTTTGGGCACTGTGAAACGTATCAAGTCACTCGCTTACTGCACAGCGAAAAAGTACGAGCACTTGAACAACGTGTTTTTCGACTCGATTCTGCAAAACGCCATGTCACTCGGTCAAAGCCAAAACGAGGAACAATGTTTCGCCTCCATTCTTCATCGCCACACCGACCTATCAGATGTGGCATGAAGGGCGACGTTTATGCTTAACCACGACATAAACATGATTCGACAACAGTCCGTGGTAACTTGAGAGAGGTTTTTACGTTGCACCAAGTAAAGCCATCGGATGTGACACCATTGTCTTCTTTTTGGGAATATGCTGCAGTAGATGACCCTGGTGATGGGTCATGTTTTTTTGAGGACTGTCTGCTCTTCTCTTTTACCAAGTCTTACCAGGTACGGTACCTACTACACCTACCTACTACCAACTACCTACCTACCTACTACCAACTACCTACCTACCCACTACCAACTACCTAACCTACTGATGCCATGGTGATGGGTAAAATAGTGGCAAGAGGTTTTGGCTTCGCCGGCTCATTGCGGCTTTGCAGTCGGTACTTGTAGCCGGCGAAGCCGGTGTTGTCAATAAACGAGTACGTATTATGTTGAAAACCTGATTATGCCTTGGCTCGAGAATCCGAAGCGCCGTGGGCGCAGCCATCTTGCGGAGGCGGAAGTATGCATAACAAATTTAAAACGTTCATTAGGAGTTTCTTTCACCCGTCGTCGTTTGATTCACAATCTTATGCACCTCCAATGTATTAATAAAATAATTTAAGACCAACATCGGCCCGCACGGGCCTGGTTATCTTCAACAAAACGCGTCACCAAACACCGGACCCAATGAGAGTCGAGCATTTGCAAAAATATTTCTAAAATGAAAGCGCTCAATGATGGGCGCCATCGACCGGATGCGGAAGTTTGCATAAAACAATTGCGAAAAAGTTCAATCGGAGCTTGTTTCACCCGTCGTTCTTTGATTCATAATCTAATGAAACCTGTCATTAGTAATTAAAATAAGTTAAGACCAACCTCGTTATCTTCAACGAAAATCGTCATCAAGCACCAGAACCAATGAGATTCGAGCATTTGAAAAAATATTATTACGCGTTTCCGACGGTGAAAACGGCGTCAAATATTCTAAAATTGACGAAGAATTATTTTTTAGAAATCTCGCGGCCGTACGGGATAGTTTTTCACCGCCAGAAATATGGTATAAGCGGTTTACATATTTAGTTTAGAAATACGGATAGTTTTTCACGGCCGGAAATATCCGAAGTTGAGATGGAATTCACCGAATTCATCACTGCAAGCTAACGTCTTCTGGTGGACGAAGCTGCCGTGCCCGGAGAGTCAGAGAACCAGCCCTGGCGCCTGACAGCGACTGAAGTTAGAAGACTACACACTTACTGTGAAAACGTATGTTAAGCCCAGTTAAAAATAGGCCTTAAGCTAGCACATCGTATAGTTACTTCCTTAAGCTTCTTGTGACATTTATTGTATTTTATGCAGGTATTGCCATCGGGGAGGACTGTCTGCTCTTCTCTTTTACCAAATCTTACCAGGTACGGTACCTACTACACCTACCTACTACCAACTACCTAACCTACTGATGCCATGGTGATGGGTAAAATAGTGGCAAGAGGTTTTGGCTTCGCCGGCTCATTGCGGCTTTGCAGTCGGTACTAGTAGCCGGCGAAGCCGGTGTTGTGAATGAACGCGTACGTATTATGTTCAAAGCGAGATTTTGCTGGATCCCTTGAGAATTTCGAAGCTTTGACGCACCAAATCGCTCAATGGAGGCCGCCATCTTGCGGTTGCGGAAGTATGCATAACAAATTGAAAAAAGTTCAATAGGAGTTTGTTTCACCCGTCTTTGTTCGATTCACAATCCTATGCACCTCTAATTTGTAATTAAAATACTTTAAGACCAACCTCGGCCCGCACGGGCCTGGTTATCTTCAACGAAAATCGTCACCAATTACCGGAACCAATGAGATTCGAGCATTTGAAAAAATATTTCAAAAAAGCTTTTTACCACATTTCGGACGTTGAAAACGGTGTCAAATATTCTAAAATTGACGAATAATTATTTTTTAGAAATCTCGTGGCCGTAGGGGATAGTTTTTCACGGCCAGAAATATCCGAAGTTGAGACGGAATTCACCGAATTAATCAAGAATGAAATTTTATAAATTTTAATCTCATCCAGAATGCAAATGGTGTCATTTTGAACTCGGTACGGTACCTACTTACACCTACCTACTACCAACTACTAAACCTACTGATGCCATAGTGATAGGTAAAATAGTGGCAAGAGGCTTTGGCTTCGCCGGCTCATTGCGGCTTTGCAGTCGGGTACTAGTAGCCGGTGAAGCCGGTGTTGTCAATAAACGAGTACGTATTATGTTGAAAACCTGATTATGCCTTGGCTCGAGAATCCGAAGCGCAGTGGGCGCAGCCATCTTGCGGAGGCGGAAGTATGCATAACAAATTTTAAACGTTCATTAGGAGTTTCTTTCACCCGTCGTCGTTTGACTCACAATCTTATGCACCTCCGATGTATTAATAAAATAATTGAAGACCAACATCGGCCCGCACGGGCCTGGTTGTCTTCAACAAAACGCGTCACCAAACACCGGACCCAATGAGAGTCGAACATTTGCAAAAATATTTCTAAAATGAAAGCGCTCAATGGTGGGCGCCATCGACCGGATGCGGAAGTTTGCATAAAACAATTGCGAAAAAGTTCAATAGGAGTTTGTTTCACCCGTCGTTCTTTGATTCACAATCTAATGAAACCTCTCATTAGTAATTAAAATACGTTAAGACCAACCTCGTTATCTTCAACGAAAATCGTCATCAAACACCAGAACCAATGAGATTCGAGCATTTGGAAAAAAAATTTTTAAAAGCTTATTACGCGTTTCGGATGGTGAAAACGGCGTCAAATATTCTAACATTGATGAAGAATTATTTTTTAGAAATCTCGTGGCCGTATGGGATAGTTTTTCACGGCCAGAAATACGGTATAAGCGGTTTACATATTTAGTTTAGAAATACGGATAGTTTTTCACGGCCGGAAATATCCGAAGTTGAGACGGAATTCACCGAATTAATCACTGCAAGCTAACTTCTTCTGGTGGACGAAGCCGCCGTGCCCGGAGAGTCAGATAACCAGCCCTGGCGCCTGACAGCGACTGAAGTTAGAAGACTACACACTTACTGTGAAAACGTATGTTAAGCCCAGTTAAAAATAGGCCTTAAGCTAGCACATCGTATAGTTACTTCCTTAAGCTTCTTGTGACATTTATTGTATGCAGGTATTGCCATTGGGGAGGACTGTCTGCTCTTCTCTTTTACCAAGTCTTACCAGGTACGGTACCTACTACACCTACCTACTACCAACTACCTACCTACCTACTACCAACTACCTACCTACCTACTACCCGCTACCTAACCTACTGATGCCATGGTGATGGGCAAAATAGTGGCAAGAGGTTTTGGCTTCGCCGGCTCATTGCGGCTTTGCAGTCGGTACTAGTAGCCGGCGAAGCCGGTGTTGTGAATGAACGCGTACGTATTATGTTGAAAAGCCAGATTTTGCTGGATCCTTTGGCTTTGACGCACCAAATCGCTCCATGGAGGCCGCCATCTTGCGGATGCGGAAGTATGCATAAACAATTGCTAAAAAGTTCAATCGGAGTTTTTTTCACACGTTTTTTTTGATTCACAATCCTATGCACCTCTAATTTGTAATTAAAATACTTTAAGACCAACCTCGTTCCCCGGGCCCGCATGGGCGCTGGTTATCTTCAACGAAAATCGTCACCAAACACCGGAACCAATGAGATTCGAGCATTTGAAAAAATATTTCAAAAAAGCTTATTACCGGTACCACGTTTCGGAGGCTGAAAACGGCGTCAAATATTCTAAAATTGACGAAGAATTATTTTTTAGAAATCTCGCGGCCAGAGGGGATAGTTTTTCACGGCCTGAAATATCCGAAGTTGAGACGGAATTCACTGAATTAATGAAGAAGTAAATTTTATAAATTTGAATCTCATCCAGAATGCAAATGGTGTCATTTTGAACTAGGTACGGTACCTACTACACCTAACTACTACCAACTACCTAACCTACTGATGCCATAGTGATGGGTAAAATAGTGGCAAGAGGCATTGGCTTCGCCGGCTCATTGCGGCTTTGCAGTCGGGTACTAGTAGATATATAGTTGCATGGCTCCACAGACCGTGTTTTTCGGTTTGATGTATTTTTGAAGAAGAGATTTAGTCACAAATGTACATACATACATACATACATACATACATACATACATACATACATAGATACATAAATACATACATAGATACATACATACATACATACATACATACATACATACATACATAGATACATACATACATACATACATACATACATACATACGTACATGTATATCCATATACGTTTGCTCTATTATAATAAGATGTGGTGTTGACGGAACGCAGACATCCACCATCCACCACGAGATGGATCAAGTGGTTTCCTGTGTCTGAGTTCCTTGTATTTTTCTTGCCAGAAATAAACTTTACAGTTTTAAGAGTCAGTGAGTGCTATCGATGGACAAAATGGACCCCGATGCCAAGAAGACCCCTTCGATCAGTGGAGCACGAATAGGATCTTCAAGTAATTTATTTTCATCGAACCTTCGGTTTAATTGGTACATAAGCTTACCCGTCAAGAAGATGACTAAGATGCTGGGTATTTAGCACAATTTTAGGGACTTGAATGACAATTACATTTTGGGAACTTCCACCAGCTAGAGACCCCTATGGCATGATGTCTTCGGGTTGTCCGTCTGTCTGTCCATCCGCCGTGCGCCTGTGATCAATTTTTGTTACCGCGATAACTTTTTGGATCACTGAAAAGATCTTTTTTAACAAACTTTTTACAAAGGTGTATTAAAGATGAACGGATTCGATGTTGGGTTCAAAGGGTCAAAGGCCATGTGACCTTTAGCTGAGAGTAGCAGATTGTTAGCTCACCTGGAACACAGTTCAGGGAGGTTATGCGATGGCGCATTGTCCGTCCGTCCGTCCGTAAACACTTGAAACTTCTCCGAAACCGCTGATGGGATTGTGGCCAAATTTGGTACAAATTATATTTTTTGTGTTGTGACTAGAGTTTGTTCACGGCATTAAAAATATTGGGGTATAAGGGGGTTTACCGGGGATCAAAGTGGATCCAGGTTTGACCCCCCCCAAATAGGTATTTGCCTTTTTCTCAGAACCTACACACGCAATTTCGATGAAACTTCACCACAACCTTAATCACCCATGATGTACCAATGCTTGTTCAAGGCATTAAAAAAATTGGGGTCTTAGGAGGTATATGGGGTTGGGGGAGGGGTGGTTTCCCCCCCAAAATAGGTATTTTTTACTTGCAAAATCGAAGATTTTTCAAGTATATTGGTCAGTTCCGTTTGTGGTTCTGTCTGTTTGACTGTCTGTTTGTCACCGGCCTACAGGTCACAATTCTAAACCAACCGATCGTCACGAAACTTCACCAAGTTGTATAGGTCGTCCCAATTGAGAAGCCTATTGATTTTGAGGTCAAAGGTCAAAGGTCATCTGGAGGTCAAATTTCTAAAATCGCCATTTTAAATCAGATTGACTTGAAAATTGAACAGCATTTGTATATCAAGTCACTAAATTGGGAAACATACTATTTTTGAGGTCAAAGGTCAACTCAAGGTCAAATTTTAAAAATCATCCATTTTCATCTAAAAAGCCATCAATTCTCAACCGATTGACTTGAAAATTGAACAGCATTTCCATATCGAGTCACTAAATTGGGAAACATACTATTTTTGAGGTCAAAAGGTCAAAGGTCAACTCAAGGTCAAATTTTACAAATCATCAATTTTCATCTAAACCGTCAATTCTCAACCGATTGACTTGAAAATTGAACAGCATTTGCATATCGAGTCACTAAATTGGGAAATATATTATTTTTAGGTCAAAGGTCAACTCAAGGTCAAACCTCCAAAATCATCACTTTTTATCTGAAAAACTGTCAATTTTCATCCGATTGACTTGAAAATTGAACAGCATTTGCACATTGAGTCACTAAATAGGGAAACCAACTATTTTTGAGGTCAAAAGGTCAAAGGTCAACTCAAGGTTAACCTTCCAAAATCATCATTTTTCATCTGAAAAATCGTCACTTTTCTTCCTATTGACCCAAGCTTTGATCAAGATTGTCAATTTTAATCTTGATGAAATGGACAATTTGCTGTATCAATGGAATTTTTTTTCTTGGGGAGGGCGGGGGGGGCGTATTTTGCAAGTATCGTGCTCCACATGACGTTTTCTTGTTTGTTTGTTTGTCACCGGCCTTCAGGTCACAATTTTCAACCGATCTTCACGAAACTTCACCAAATGGTAGAGTTGGTCAAAAGCAAGACGCCTATTGTTTCTGCGGTCAAAAGGTCAACATAGGACAAAGGTCACCAACTTGGCTAAATTTCTAAAATCCTCAATTTTCATCCGATTGACTTGAAATTTGAAGAGGACTTGCATATCTGGTCACTGAATTCAACCACCAAGTATATTTGAGGTCAACATAGGCCAAAAGGTCAACCTAGGCCGAATTTCTAAAATCCTCAATTTTCATCCAATTGACTTGAAATTTGAAGAGGACTTGCATATCTGGTCACTGAATTCAACCACCAAGTAATTTTGAGGTCAACATAGGCCAAAAGGTCAACATAAGCCAAGTTTCAAAAATCCTTAATTTTCATCCGATTGACTTGAAAATTTAACAGCATTTGCACATTGAGTCCCTAAATAGGGAGACTAACTATTTTTGAGGTCAAAAGGTCAAAGGTCAACTCATGGTCAACCTTCCAAAATCATCATTTTTCATCTGAAAAATCGTCACTTTTCTTTCTATTGACCCGAACTTTGATCAAGATTGTCAATTTTAATCTTGATGAAATGGACAATTTGCTGTATCAATGGATTTTTTTTTTCTTGGGGGGGGGGGGGGGGGCGTATTTTGCAACTATCATGCTCCGCATGACGTCTTCTTGTTTGTTTGTCTGTTTTTCACCGGCCTACAGGTCACAATTCTAAACCGATCGTCACGAAGCGTTACCAAGTTGTATAGGTCATCCCAATTGAGAAGCCTATTGATTTTGAGGTCAAAGGTACTGGAGGTCAAATTTATAAAATCGCCATTTTAAATCCGATTGACTTGAAAATTGAATATAATTTGTATATTGAGTCACTAAATTGGGAAATGAACTATTTTTGAGGTCAAAAGGTCAAAGGTCCACTCAAGGTCAAATTTTAAAAAATCAATTTTCATCTAAAAAGCCATCAATTCTCAACCGATTGACTTGAAAATTGAACAGCATTTGCATATTGCCTCACTGAATTGGGAAACCAACTATTTTTGAGGTCAAAAGGTCAATTGAAGATCAAACTTCCAAAATCATCAATTTTCATCTGAAAAACCATCAATTTTCATCCGATTGACTTTGAAATTGAACAGCATTTGCACATTGTGTCACTAAATTGTCACTAAATTGTGTCACCCCATGTACTGTCTTTCCCTCGCGGTCCCCATGTACTGTCTTTGTCTTTCCCTCGCGGTCCCCATGTGCTGTTTTTGTCTTTCCCTCGCGGTCCCCATGTGCTGTTTTTGTCTTTCCCTCACGGTCCCCATGTGCTGTCTTTGTCTTTCCCTCACGGTCCCCATGTGCTGTCTTTGTCTTTCCCTCGCGGTCCCTATGTGCTGTCTTTGTCTTTCCCTCGCGGTCCCCATGTACTGTCTTTGTCTTTCCCTCGCGGTCCCCATGTACTGTCTTTGTCTTTCCCTCGCGGTCCCCATGTGCTGTTTTTGTCTTTCCCTCGCGGTCCCCATGTACTGTCTTTCCCTCGCGGTCCCCATGTACTGTCTTTGTCTTTCCCTCGCGGTCCCCATGTACTGTCTTTCCCTCGCGGTCCCCATGTACTGTCTTTCCCTCGCGGTCCCCATGTACTGTCTTTCCCTCGCGGTCCCCATGTACTGTCTTTGTCTTTCCCTCGCGGTCCCCATGTGCTGTTTTTGTCTTTCCCTCGCGGTCCCCATGTACTGTCTTTGTCTTTCCCTCGCGGTCCCTATGTGCTGTCTTTGTCTTTCCCTCGCGGTCCCCATGTGCTGTCTTTGTCTTTCCCTCGTGGTCCCCATGTACTGTCTTTGTCTTTCCCTCGCGGTCCCCATGTGCTGTTTTTGTCTTTCCCTCGCGGTCCCCATGTACTGTCTTTCCCTCGCGGTCCCCATGTACTGTCTTTGTCTTTCCCTCGCGGTCCCCATGTGCTGTTTTTGTCTTTCCCTCGCGGTCCCCATGTGCTGTTTTTGTCTTTCCCTCGCGGTCCCCATGTGCTGTCTTTGTCTTTCCCTCGCGGTCCCTATGTGCTGTCTTTGTCTTTCCCTCGCGGTCCCCATGTGCTGTTTTTGTCTTTCCCTCGCGGTCCCCATGTACTGTCTTTCCCTCGCGGTCCCCATGAACTGTCTTTGTCTTTCCCTCGCGGTCCCCATGTGCTGTCTTTGTCTTTCCCTCGTGGTCCCCATGTACTGTCTTTGTCTTTCCCTCGCGGTCCCCATGTGCTGTTTTTGTCTTTCCCTCACGGTCCCCATGTACTGTCTTTCCCTCGCGGTCCCCATGTACTGTCTTTCCCTCGCGGTCCCCATGTACTGTCTTTGTCTTTCCCTCGCGGTCCCCATGTGCTGTTTTTGTCTTTCCCTCGCGGTCCCCATGTGCTGTTTTTGTCTTTCCCTCGCGGTCCCCATGTACTGTCTTTGTCTTTCCCTCGCGGTCCCTTTGTGCTGTCTTTGTCTTTCCCTCGCGGTCCCCATGTGCTGTTTTTGTCTTTCCCTCGCGGTCCCCATGTACTGTCTTTCCCTCGCGGTCCCCATGTACTGTCTTTGTCTTTCCCTCGCGGTTGTCAGCTCTTTCACGAGCCTCGATTCAGTATAGAAAAAAAATAAAAAAATAAATAAATAGGAAAACCAACTATTTTTGAGGTCAAAAGGTCAAAGGTCAACTCGAGGTCAAACTTCCAAAATCATCAATTTTCATCTGAAAACCCATCAATTTTCATCCGATTGACTTGAAAATAGAACAGCATTTGTGTATTGCCTCACTGAATTGGGAAACCAACTATTTTTTATGTCAAAATGTCAAAGGTCAACTCAAGGTCAAACTTCTAAAGTCATCATTTTTCATCTGAAAAATCGCCACTTTTCATCCTGTTGACCTGAGCTTTGATCAAGATCGTAAATTTTAATCTTCATGAAATGGACAATTTGCTGTATCAATGGAAAACTTTGGGGGGGCGGGGGTGGCGGATTTTGCAAGTATCGTGCTCCGCATGACGTCTTCTTGTTTGTTTGTTTGCTTAAAGTCTTATGATTACGTTAGTATGATTCTACATGCTGCCATGTCTTCTAGTAATCATTAAAATTGGTTTAAAATACCTTTAGTCAGTGTAGGTGAAACACTGTTTATTTCACCAGGTGAGCGCCAGGGGTATTGCGCCTATGTTTGTTACCGTGATAACTTGTGAACTGCTGAAGAGGTTTTGTCCAACCTTGGCATAACTATGGACTGTAATACAAAGAGGAACTGATTCAATTTTAGATTGAACAGGTCAAAGGTCATGTTCCCTTTGAAAATCATTTTTCAGATCATAAGTTGAGTAAAAAGCATCTGATGTTGTCTCTCTTATACTTATCTTTCTTTCTCTCTCTTTCTCTTTCTCTTTCTCCTTCTCTTTCGCGCCCCCTGCCGGCTGTTGCGATTTGGGTGTGGCATCATGGCGGCTGTGTGTGAGGAGCTGTGAGTACTGTGTTGTGTTGTTGTCTTTCTTATCCCCATTTCACTCCATTTGTGTCTTGTACGTGTTTGTGGAGTTTTCCCCGTGTTTTCCTCTCTTTGTCTAGAAAAGAGAGAGAGAGAGGGAGAGCGCAGCTATTTTGAGGCACTGGCGGTAGGCCTTTCCCCGTTTTGGGCGTTAGTTATCGCGATAAAATTTTGGTTTCGTTTTTTTTTCTCTTCGTCGTTAATCCGGCATCTTGCCGGAGTTTTCGTTAATCCGGCATAGACGTTCCACTTTAAATCATATTTATTTTCTTTCATTTGGTTTAATTATTACTACCTTTTTGTGGCGGTTACCTTATTGGGACATAATCCACGGGCATGGGCTTTTGATTGTGTGGGCGTGACGTGCACGCGGTTGTTGAAGCCACCCGTTACCTTATTGGGACATAATCCATGGGCCACGGGCTTCTGATTGTGTGGGCGTGACGTGCACGCGGTTGTTGAAGCCAGGCCCCCCGAAGTGGGTTTTGGCTTTATAAAAGCTGTACGAGTTCCGTTCACGATTACAGTGCTGAGGATTTCTGTTCAAATAAAGGAGCTTTGAACACCTAAGAAATGGCCTCGTCTTCTCGTCATCCGCAACTCCTAAACTGGTGACCCCGGCTGCTCCCGAACGTTTTCGGGGGCCGCAAACGAACACGGCAAGCGCGCCCTGGCCAGGGAAGCCACCTAAACGGGTGACCCCGGGCTGCTCCCGATCGGATTCGGGGGCTGCAAACGAACATGGCAAGCGCAGTTTCGATCGAACTGCCGGAGTTTTGCGAACGTTTTCGGGGGCTTCCAACGAGCATGGTGACACCTACACTGGTGACCCCGGCTGCTCCCGAACGGATTCGGGGGCTTCAAACGAACACGGCAAATGCAGTTTCGATCGACCTGCCGGAGTTTTGGGAACGACAGGCGGCTGTTTGGGTCACGCACTGCGCTCGGCTCCTACTCTGCGACCAGAGTGGTGAGCCTGCTCCAGGATCTTCCGAAGGGACGCGGGTGGCACTGCTGCTTGTAACTTCATGCGCACTGCGTGCGGCACCTCCTCTGCGACCAGAGGGGTGCGCTTTCTCCGGGATCCTCCGAAGGGACACAATGGTACTGCTGCTCGTAACTTCGCGCACACAGGCCGAGTACTGCTGCCCGTAGCCTTCGCGCGCGCTACGGCCAAGCACCTCCTCTGCGACCAGAGTGGTGAGCCTTCTCCAACGTGCATTGCTGCTCGTAGCTTTCGCGCGCACTACGGCCAAGCACCTCCTCTGCGACCAGAGCGGTGAGCTTTCTCCAACGAGCACAGATCGTCACCTTTGCGCAACTACATACTAAAACTACAACTTGCAAAATCTCTACAACTACAGCTACAGCTTGCGTGTAGAAAGCTGCAACTCGCGCAACTACTACTCCTACTCTGCAACCTCGGGAGGACCGCGAGGAACCTCAGCACCCTCCTGCGAGGCCTTGACCAGCCCCTCGGTTGGCTCAACCCTGCGGCGGGGCCATCCCCCGTCGAGTAAGTCCCCGGTTGGCCCACCCACCGCCAGGCCGCTCGCAGCCCCTGCTCGGTTCATCAGTCGTTTCGGCCCGTGCAAGTGCATTCTGGGGGGGGGAGGGGCGCATGTGGCGGTTACCTTATTGGGACATAATCCACGGGCATAGGCTTTTGATTGTGTGGGCGTGACATGCGCACCGTTGTTGAACCCACGCGTTACCTTATTGGGACATAATCCACGGGCACGGACGAGTGATTGTGTGGGCGTGACGTGCGCGCGGTTGTTGAAGCCACGCCCTCCGAAGTGGGTTTTAGCTTTATAAAAGCTGTACGAGTTCCGTTCGCGATTACAGTGCTGAGGATTTCTGTTCGAATAAAGGAGCTTTGAACACTTACGAAATGGCCTCGTCTTCTCGTCATCTGCAACTCCTAAATTTTCCTTTTTTTCTTTTTAATCTCCTCAACCCGAGTCGTTTTGGTAATACGGAGTTTCTTTGTTTTTAGTTATGGTGACGACTCGTTCGCAGCAAGACGCTGCGTTCGAATCGTTAACCTGCAAACATGCTCTGGTTTGTGTCCCTCATGAAGGGATTCTGACCGAAGAGATCGTCTTGGCGGTTGGAGAGGTTATCGGAATTGAACATGTACGTGCTGCGTATGAACCAGAAGGTTGTGGTCTTTGTTGCGGATGAGCATCTCGTTCACGATGTCGTGAGTTCTGGGTTAACCACAGAGAGTGGACACTTTGTTATGGCCTCCCCGATGGATGTCCCGGCAATGAAAATAATCGTTTCAAATTGTCCTCCCCTCGTGTCCAATGAAAAACTCGTGTCCGTTTTGTCTCGATATGGTACAATCGTTTCGAGAATCTCGATGATCCCCCTCGGGTGCCGCCATGAAAAAGCGAAGCACGTGATGAGCTTTCGACGGCCGCTTCACATGGTTCTTCCAGACCGTGGGGATGATACAAGTTTAAAGATTTCATTTAAGATTAAAATTGATGACCGTGATTATCAAATATACGCTTCATCAGAGACCTTGACATGTTTTCTTTGTGGGGCGTTTGGGCATTTAAAGAGATTTTATCCGAAAGCTGCTTGTTCAAAGTGTGGGGAAGCAGGACACGTTGATCAAGATTGTAAAACGGTAACAACCCACTACCTCGTGTGGTGGAGGAGGTGACACCCAGTGTCTCAAATGTTTCCGCTGACACTGTGTCCTTACAGAGTGAGGAGGGTTTTGTGACTGTGGAAAAAAACGTAGAGCCTCCGCTCCTCATGGCCCCACTTGTGCCCCCAAAGTAGTTGTACTGGATACGAGTGGTGCAGGAGCTGAGGAACCTCAAGGTAGTGAGAAAAAAGATGGATTACCTTCCAATGATGGAATTTTAATCCAAAGTGCACAAGGTGGTACGGTTCCAACAAATAGTTGTACAAATGAAGGGTCTATTATTATCGATGAGACGTTGGTTGAACGAAAGGAGATATCACCATCATCATCACCACTGCCTGAGCCTCAACAAAGTAGTGCGTCAATCCTTCCCAATGTTCCCACTGCAACAAATGATCAGAATACAGTTTGTGTGGCCCCGACGGAGGTGCCCGACGTAGTTGTACAAGATGGTGGTACAACAGCCCCATCTCATGTCGAAGTAGACCTCCCCAGGCCCCCCCCCCCCCCCAGACCCAATACCAGTCTATAAACGAGTTGGTAAAGGTCCAAACTGAAATTTACGAACCTGGTGGAATGCTATTTGGGCTGTCTGCTTCAAATTATGACATGGAGGTGACTGAGCCGTCACAGTCGTCATCTCTGAGCAGTTACAAATCCCCCCCCCCCCCCCCCAGAGGTTATTGTGACCTTTCTAAATGAGACATTTAGGCAGCGAAATGTCATGATTCAAAAACATTTTCCTGACTTCCTTCATGCAGACTGCAAAGTGTATAGTTGGAAATTCTAAAGATTTTGAAGTAACAAAAGCACAAATTCATCGACTGAGGACATTCATTACAAAAGCAAGGTTGGAACTGTCTCAACAGCATCTAAACCCCCCTTGATAAGGCATGAAAAGGAACGAAGTGCTGTTTGGCACCTTAAACATGAATGGTGGTGGTGCTAACCATTTACGTCAGCTCCAAGTTAAAAACTTATTGTTTCAGAAACATACAGTTACGTGAAAAAGTAAGTACACCCCATGTAAAGTTTTGACTTTTTCAACATATTTCAACATACAGCTATTTGATCTTCATTTCAACAATATTGACAGATAAAGGTGATATAATATAACAAATATCATGAAACATTTACATTTTGTAGTGCATTGTATAATTTAAATAAACATAAATGCAAATTTCGCATGTGGAAAAAGTAAGTACACCCCTACATTTATCACTACTTCAAACACCTAAAATTAGAATCATGTGCACCAGCTCAGGTGCAAATGATTAGAACATCGTTAGAGAGGATCGTGGAGAAACCTGTCTTATTTAAACCTCAGACTTTTAGTTTGGTTTGCTCTTTGTTGTTGAAGTGTGCGGCGTCACCATGCCGAGATCAAAAGAACTCTCTGAGGCCTTCAGAAAGAAGGTTATAGAGGCCAACGAGTCTGGGAAAGGATTTAAAAAGATCTCCAAACAATTTGAAATCAATCATTCGACTGTCCGGAAGATCATCTACAAGTGGAGAAGATTCCAAACAACTGCCAACTTGTTCAGGCCAGGCCGCCCGAGCAAGTTCAGCCTAAGAGCAGACCATAAGATGCTGAAAGAAGTCTCTAAGAACCCCAGAATGTCATCACGGGACCTAAAGGTAGCTCTTGCCACTGTTGATGTCAAAGTGCACGAGTCCACCATTAGAAAGAGGCTGCATAAATTTGATCTACATGGGAGGTGTGCCAGGAGGAAACCTTTGCTGTCCAGAAAAAACATTAGGGCAAGACTAAAGTTTGCCAATGAACACCGAGGCAAAGACCAGCACTTCTGGAACAATGTGCTCTGGACAGATGAGTCAAAGGTAGAGCTATTTGGCCACAGTACCAGAAGACATGTTCGGCGAAAACCAAAGACAGCATTTGACCACAAGAACCTGATACCAACTGTAAAGCATGGTGGTGGAAATATTATGGTTTGGGGCAGCTTTGCTGCATCAGGGCCTGGGAAGCTCACCATCATAGAATCCACTATGAATTCTTCATTGTACCAGAGGGTTCTTGAGGATAATGTGAGGCCATCTGTCTGAAAGTTGAAGCTCAACTGAAGGTGGACCTTGCAACATGACAATGACCCTAAACATACCAGTAAATCCACCAAGGAATGGCTGAAAAGAAAGAAATGGAGGGTTCTGGAATGGCCAAGTCAAATCCCGGATCTAAATTCCATCGAGATGTTGTGGGGGGATTTGAAACGAGCTGTGCATGCAAGAAACCCCTCAAACATCGCACAGCTGAAAGTATTCTGCATGGAGGAGTGGGCAAAAATTTCTCCCAGTCGATGTCAGAGACTGGTAGACAGTTATAAGAAACGCCTACTTGAGGTTGTTTCTGCCAAAGGGGGCAATACCACCTATTAGAGCCAAGGGTGTACTTACTTTTTCCACATGCGAAATTTGCATTTATGTTTATTTAAATTATACAATGGACTACAAAGTGTAAATGTTTCATGATATTTGTTATATTATATCACCTTTATCTATCAATATTGTTGAAATGAAGATCAAATAGCTGTATGTTGAAATACTGTATGTTGAAAAAGTCAAAACTTTACATGGGGTGTACTTACTTTTTCACGTGACTGTATATATATATGTTTATTGCAGGAAACACACATAACAGAGACTTCACAGCCTGACTGGCTTCGCCTTAATACTGGGCAGTGTTTCTTTAGCAATCTGGCCTCTGTTTCTGCGGGAATTGCTTTCTTGCTTCGTCCGGGGTTTGTTCCTGACTCTTGTAATTTTAATGAAATAGTTATAGGACACTTAGCATCCTTAGAGGTGGTCAATCAAGGATTTCACCTCACCGTACTCAATGTATATGCTCCTCGTAGCAGCTTAGCTCGTAAAGGTTTTTTCACACGTTTGTCCAATTACCTTCACACAGTAGCCTTTGATCATTGTATCTGTATTGGAGGAGATTTCAATTGCACCTTTGAACCTAGTTTAGATAGAAATACACCAGAACCACATCCAGAATCTCATAAAGATTTATTGAATTGTTTTTCATCACTTGGTCTACTTGATGCATGGCATATACAGCACCCTACAACATCTCAATACACATGGTGCCGTTGTGCTAGTGGGTTTATAACACTTGCAAGGCTTGATAGATGGTATATTAATTCCAATTTTAGAAACGTACTCGTGTCTTGTAATCATTTCCCTTCTACTTTCTCTGATCACCACCTGGTTGTACTTGGTCTATCCTTTTGTCAGTCAATTCGTAAAAGTGCATAATGGACTTTCAATACCAGCTTGTTGGAGGATTGCTGTTTTAAGGATGCTTTTCGTAGTTTTTGGGAAACACTCATCCAAAGAAAACCTTGTTACTCTTCTGTTCAATTATGTTGGGATAACGTGAAAGCCCAGATTCGTGTTTTTTGTCAATATTTTAAGTCCTTTTCCACAAGCAAGAGTAAGATTGCTGTTTCTCTCTTAGAAACTGAAATTTTACACTTGGAGGAAGACTTGGCTAAGTCTCAAAATGGCAGGAAACTTCAGTTATTATTGGAGAAAAAAGCTTGTTTAAGAGAACTGATTCATGAAAAAGTAATGGGGATGTCAGTTAGACTCAGAATCCAAAATGTGAAGTTATCTGACACCCCAAACAAAAGTTTTTTTCCTTGTTAGATGCAAAGGCAAATGTTTTCCTTGTTAGATGCTAAGGGGAATATTACACAAAATGAAAGTGATGTTAAGATGCTTGTGAAAAGGTTTTTTTCTGGTATATTTGCGGAGAAAGCTGTGTGTAAAGATATGGTTGATGATATGACGAACTACCTGCCTTCGTTGAGTTGTGACCAATGTCAAGGTCTTGAAGAGCCGTTTACTTTGGAGGAGCTAAGCACAGCTCTGGGTAGCTTTGAACACGGAAAAGCCCCTGGGATCGACGGCCTTCCAGTGGAATTTTTTCAGCGTTTTGGGACATTTTAGGTCCAGAAGTACTGCTGGTGCTACAAGAAAGCTTACGCTCTGGCATACTACCCCTCAGCTGTAGAAGAGCAGTGGTATGCCTTCTCCCAAAAGGTGGTGATCTCCGTCGGATAGAGAACTGGCGCCCCATCTCATTACTGTGTTCTGACTACAAACTTTTTTCCAAATTGTTGGCCAATCGGCTAAAGGTTGCCATTGGTACTATTGTTCATCCTGATCAGAGTTACAGCATTCCGGGAAGATCAATCTCTGTTAATGTCTTTTTAATTAAAGACTTGATTGACTGTGGCCTTGAGGAGGAAAAGGGGCTTGGGTTGATTTTCCTAGATATTGAAAAGTCTTTTGATAGCATTGATCACACTTACATGTTTCATGTTCTGCAAAAGTTTGGTTTTGGTGAAAAGTTTATTGGCTTTGTGAAATTGTTATACCACAATATATTGTTGCGGCTTTGAGAATCCTGTGTTTGTAAATATCACCCTCTGTAAATAATGTAATAATTCCTTATAAATACCTCCATTAATTGTAAATGTCAAAGGTTCGAGGGCAGGTAGGAAGGGTCGGCACGGCGACCCCTTGTGGTTGCGGCGTTCCGGCCGGGCGAGGTTGGGCCATCGAGCGGGAGACCGAAAGGTTCCGCGCCGAGGTGGACCTTGGAATCTCGGCCCGAGTAAACCTCCTTTCCTGAACCGAGTGCCGGACGGATCCCACTGCAAGAAAAAAAACCACCCGAATTCATTGCTCGGCTTTGCGAAGCCTGGCTTTGAGAATGTAACAACGTACCGAGGCTCAGAATAATGGACGAGTAGGGATAGGGAATTGGTGATTGGCAAAAATTGATGAGCAAAAATTTTATTGGCAGATGATTGGCAAATTTGGGATTGGCAAAAATTGGAATTTGATGGGCAAAATTGATAATGGGAGACGCCCGAGGTGGAGGGATGGCAAATCCACCATCCCTCACATCCCCCCCGGGCACATGAGCACTAGTTATGGGGTTTTTGGCAGTGTAAGCTCGCCGAGGGAGGGTTTGGATAATGTATGGGGATCTAGAGAAATGACCATAGGTAACTGTAGAGGTAAGTAGCGACATTGTACAGGTAGTCGGGGACGTAGAGAGGTTAGAATGGTTGTTAATGACGTGGTATGTGCTTAGTTTAAAGGGAAGACGGGGAGCACCAAGTAGAAGGATACCAGGTAGTTTAGATGATGCAGTTGTGCGTGCTGGTGAGATTATTGAATGAGGATTGGTATGGAAGTTTTTTTTTATGCGGGTGAGCATGTTGAGCAAATGAGGAATTGAGGGGCAATGCTCGGGAGAGATGTGTGTATAAGCGTGGGAGAATTTGGGTGCCTGAGGCAATGGTTTGGAGAGTTAGAAGAGTATGGTGAAAAGTGCGATTGTGGGTTGTATTGAGCGTGGACGTGTATGGAGCAGTGTATGAGGAATAATTGTGATGGTGCATTGTATTGAGTGAATGAAGAAGCCTGGGAGGAAGGAGGGTGCAGGTGGCACCAGGTGTGATTGCACAGGTGTGCAAGTGAACAGGTGTATGGAGAATGGTTGTGTGGAATAGCTGGTATGGAATACATGGAGTATGGAATGGATGGTGTAGAGTGAGTATGGTGGAAACTGTGGAGTGGAGTGGTTGGTGCGAAGGGAGTGTATGGGGAGGATGGATCCCATCACGAATACCCGGGGAGGGTAGTTTAAGAGTTAGGTAGAGGGTATAGGTAAATTGTGGTTGGATATTGGCATCTGTGGTGCGTGTGGAAGAATGGTGTTTGGATGGGTGCATTAGTGACGTGGAAATGGCTGGGCGTGTGGCCTGTTAGACGTATGGTTGGTTGAGCGCTCCGCCACTGTTAGGATGTCGGCCAGGTGAGGCCGCAGGTGGGCTCTGGGAGCCGGTAGAGTTCAATGGGGCCCGAAGATCCGGAGGAAGGACCCGGGTAGCCCAGTGCCAGAGAGGGCACCGAGGGGGTAAGCGCCAAGGAGGGCCTTCCCCAGGTAGATAGGTAGGGTGAGGAGCTATGTAAGCTCGGGTGGCAACTTCAGTGGCGGAGGTGCACAGGTAAGTAGACCTGTTAGGGGAGCCACACAACCCAGTCCTGAAATTGTGCAAAGGCACAGGGAGTTGAATCGGGGGAGTGAGATCCCAAATTGATGAGCACCACAGTTTGGTCAATGGGAGATTGGTTTTTAGAACCGCATAGAGTAAGATAGCCAATGGATTGGCAGGGAAAGACCCCGGGTAGTGTAAAGTGTGTTAAAGTCATTTAGAAGGTAGATAGGATTGAAATGTCCTCGCACCATCTGCATCCACTCACCTGAGGTGACAGAACTCCACACTGTGCCATGTGTTGTTGTTTTTATTTTTCTGTGCAAATGTTTTGAGGATGTAAGACGCATCATGACGTGGTTGTGACATTGTGTTGTTGTTCCATCTCTTCCTCCTTAAGAGGGATTGATGATGAATTGGGTGATGGCAAATTTGGTTAGCAATTGGGATTGTGGTGACGAATTTGGAATTAGGGGAGATATGGGGAAGACGTGACGGTAGAGACGAATTGTAAATTGTTTGTAAATATGGGGTAAGGGCAAGGGTGGAGTAGGTGACAGGGGGGGTGACGTACGGTAGGGACGAGCTTTCTCACTTCGCTCTCCATGCGCACCTTGTTCTGCATTACCTGTTTTGATGTGTACCCTTGCGCCCTTGCCCTCGCTAACGCTGCCATCTCTGTCTTCCTTCTCCCAACCGAGGATCGTGCTCTTTGGGCACTGCGGGGGAGCGTGCGGGAGGCCGCGTCTGTGTGCCCGAATCCCCGCAACTAGCTGCCTGCATCCACGCACCACTTTATGGACCACGTTGTTGTGGCCAAGCACCACCATATGGACCACATGTCTGTGGCCGAGCACCACTCATGGACCACAAGTTTTGTGGCATGGCCCCTCTGCTGGGACTGGCCAGGTTGGCCAGAGGAAGATCTTGCTTGCAGACCTCGGTGAGGTGGCACCAAGCCATACAGGTGAACCACCCATAGTCGGCCCCTGTTGGCTATAAATAAAAAATGGACGCATTGTGTGCCTTTTTATTATTGCAAATAGGCCGCAAGCAAAGAACAACATGAAGAAAGACAACATCAGGAAGAACAACGGCCAGCAGAGGGAGCAGAAGAGCAAGACCACCAGTTGTTTTTTTTATTGAACTGTGGTGACTGTGCATTTCGGTGCATTTTGGTGATTGGTGCTTTGGTGATTATTGGTGCTGGTGCGTCGATGCAGTGCATGCTGTCTCCTCCCTCCCACAGGAATTTTCTCTGTTTGTTTCCTCAAAGAACTGACAGGTCCTCGGTTGCATTGTAAATAATCAAATAATGTCTTGTAAATAATGCTCCCCACCGTTCATGTTTAGTATGAAAACCATTCCGTAATTCGGTTATCCTGTGGGTGTGAATCTGTCAGGCAGGGTGCAACGCAAATAGCGGGACATATTTATTTGTGTTTTAAAACTGTCGCACTCAGGGTCAGGTTAATTGTAGAGGGAAATTACACCTGCATGTCACATTAAGTAAAGTTGTATAGGCCCGGGACGTGCCTGGAGGAAGAAGGGTGCCGTGTTGTGGATTTGAGAATCCTGTGTTTGTAAATATCACCCTCTGTAAATACTGTAATAATTCCTTGTAAATACCTCCATTAATTGTAAAGGGCAAAGGTCGTCCCTTTAGCTAGTCCATCGCATACATGTAGAAAATCATAGGATCTTCTAAATAGTTATCTCTTTATTCTATGTCAGTATAAGGCTCTGCTTTTCCACTAGTTCATTTGCGTTGCATCAAATGAAATAAGATAGATCCCCTTTTCAAATTCCCCAAAGCCTCCATTTCCAACTGCTTTTTTGCCAACTGCATTAGCCTCCATTTCCAACTGCATTATTGCCAACTGCAACTGCATTATTCGCCCTCCATTAAGCACGTGGTCAGCTCGTAGAAGAAGGGCGTTGCCCGCCACCCGTCATCGTGGGCGGAGCCAGGGAGAGCCCATGCCCACCAATCGGCACTGCGGAGAGCGACCCGGTAGGCGTGCCCTCTTAACCCGCGGCTTGATCGCGGGAAAAGCAATAAAAGGGTGGCGGAGGGACTGCTTAAGGAGATGAGTGAGGGAGGACGCACTGCGAAGTTCTGTGAAGGGAGGTGCATTTTTCATTTGTGGCATCTTGTGGCATTTTTCCGATTCCGGAACCATTAAGGAGGTGCGGCGAGAAGGAGAGACCTGCTGTTTAAAACAAGCTCCTGCCGCGCGCAGCTTGGATGCGCTGCCGCGAAGCAACGCCGCCGTGTGAACCAGATTGCGGAGGGTCGGCGGCCGCTCACCTCCAACCTTGCCGTTTGCACAGACCGGAACCGCATCCTTCCAGCCCTGTGGTCCTACCTTCTCATCCTTCCAGCCAATCCTACCTGCAATTCCCCATTCGTGTGAGTCTGCTCGTCATCTGTCCTCTGTGTTGTCTGGGGTATAAGTTACGCCTTTGTAGATAAGCTAGGAATTGCTCTGTGTCCTTCTGATCCTTCCATTTTCCTGTATATTACTTTTATTTCCTCTCTTCTCCTTGATTTTGGTTTGTGTAAATAATTAATAAATATCTGTTCTTCCTACCTTCGTCTTCTTCTTCATGCTCGTCCGATCGTCTTTGTGATTTCCCCCATTGAGTACCTGTGGCACGATTCGGCCAACGTTTCGAATCGGGTTTAGTCTTTGTTAATGGCTCGAACGCCGTGTTGCTAAAACCGCTCGGCAACGAGAACATCTAAAACCGGGGTTCGAGCGGTACTTGTCTCCCTGTTTTGCGGAGGGATTGGTGAAGGTATTCGGGAGAACACCTTGACCAATAACCCTGATCAATCCCACCTCGCAAAGGAGCGTTACAAGTACCAGGACTGGCGGAGACGGCCAGCTTAACAGGACAAGGGGATTAACTCCCCCTTGCTAACGGGAGAGCTGTCCCCCAGATCCGTAACAATATTTAGTTTGTGCAAAGTAAATAATCGTCTTTGTTCACCCATTCAGGTTCAGAGGGGTGTTCGGAAAGGCTGTCCTTTGTCTGGGTTGCTGTTTAGCCTTTCTCTTGAGCCACTACTCATAAGTCTTAGAGCCTCTCGTTCCGGCTTTGTGCCTTCTGCAGAAGAGAACCACATCATGGTATCAGCATATGCTGATGATGTCTGTGTAATCATCAAGAATAATAAGGACCGAACCATTCTTGTTGAGTCCTTACACAGGTTTTACCTTGCTTCACGTTTGCGGTGCAATTGGCAAAAGAGCAAAGCTCTGTGGGTGTCCTCAGCTCACGGTACATCCGGTAGGCTTCCCTTCACTCCCCTTCAGTCTCTTCCGAAAGACATAAGTTGGACAAGAGAAGGAGTTAAATACCTAGGTGTTTATATTGGACCCAATCAGTACTCCCATATTAACTGGGAAGGAGTGGTAGAACAGGGTGGTAGAACAGGCAACCAAGCGGCTCAACAAATGGAAAAGGTTCCTTCCACAAATGTCCTTTAGAGGCCGAATACTGATTATTAACACCTTGGTCGCCTTTGTCCTGTGGCATAAATTTATCTGTTTGCAGCCACCAGAAGGCTTGCTTGAAGCTATTCAACAGACACTGGTAAATTTATTTTGGGGAGGTTACCACTGGTTGCGAATGGACGTACTTTGCCACCCCTTGTCTCTTGGTGGCCAAGGGCTCATTGACCTAAAGTGTCGGCTGATGGTGTTTCGGCTGAAGTCAATCCAACGTCTGCTCAATGTTGAAAAACTGCCCTGGTGCCCTGGAGCACAACGAATATTGAGGCAAGCTGGAATGCTCGGCTCCGGCCTTGAGACCTTTTTGATTGAACCTCAAAAAGTGGACGTGTCCCACCTTCCTCTGTTCTTCCAGTGCTTGTTGAATGCTTGGCAAGCCGTAGTGGTGAGCCGCCAAAAGGAGTCCTATGAGGTTAAAATGTTTGCGGGAGAACTTCTATTCCTCAACCCACTCTTTCCCCAGGTTCCCAAGAGCGGTTGTTTTGCCCAAAACTTCATTTCAGGTGGCATCAGAAATGTCTGGCATCTTCGCAACTCAGCAAATTGTGGTTGAAAATCTGCTAAGGAAGTCGCTGAGATTACTGGTACCAGATCAATGAGAGCTGTAGGTCAGGTACTTGTCGAAGTCATTCGTACATCCTTTAGCCTTGGGTTGCAGTGGAGTACTGGGGTTAAATGGGCATCCCATAATCCTTCGCTTCCTAACTTACTTGTTGCTTTCACCGGTTATACTTATTCCCCAGTCAGTACTGGCTCTTGTTTATTTAGTAGTCTTGAGAGTAAATCTATTTACCAGTTCTGTCTTTCTTTGATTAATGTAAACACCTCTGCAGCAGGAGTTATGAGATGGAAAGCTCTTTTACCTAATGGCCCCCCTTCTGAACCTGAATGGAAATCAATGTATGGTACACCCGTATCAAAAAGGTCAGGTGATTTACAATGGAGACTGGCTCACGGGGTATTGCCAACAAACACTTTTGTAAACCGTTTGGATGCCATGGTATCGGTGATCTGTCCCTTTTGTAATAATATTGAAGATTTGTTTCATGGGTATGTTGATTGCATATGATTGTGTCCTCTTTTTCTTTTACTGAACAATGTGTTTGGTCAAGTTAATGTTCCTTTTTCTCTCCGGTTGTTTATTTTTGGCCTTGGGGTCACTTCAGCAATGGAAAAATTGTTAATGTTTCTAAATTATTTGTTGTCAGAGGCTAAACTGGCCATCTATTTGTCGAGAAAAGCAAAAATTAAGGGCAAGCCACCCGAGCAATGTAATGTGATCCTGCACTTCCAATCACTTGTCTCAACTCGGTTAAAACTGGAATTTAAGTATTATCGTAGCAATGGAAATATTAAGGCTTTTGTTGAAACATGGTGCGTGGGAAAAATATGCAGAGTAAATGAAAATGTATTAGAGATTTACATGTCGGTTTTTCCTTGTCTTTGCAATCTCTTGTTTTGGAATGTAGTACATTTACATTGATTGTTTCTCCTTTTATTTGATTTTCTATGACTTTGGTTGTATTCTCTTGATAACTGGTTTTTGGTTTATTCTTGTTGACGCTTGTTTTGGTAGCTTTATAATAAAAGGACTTTCAAGTCTCTCTCTCTCTCTCTCTCTCTCTCTCTCTCTCTCTCTCTCTCTCTCTCTCTCTCTCTCTCTCTCTCTCTCTCCCTCTCTCGCGCCCCCTGCTGGCCGTTCGTGTGTTGGGCGTGGCAAGATGGCGTGCACTGGTGTTCGTGTGCTGTAGCTCCGTGCTTGTGTTGTGTTGTCCCCCCCCCCCATTCCTTCCTTTCCTATCGCGCTTTTGTCGTGTCCTTCTTTACCACCTGTATCCCTTTCCCCCCCCTTGAGACAGAGAGAGTGAGAGAAGAGCCCAAAGGTGAGAGCAGACCCGTTCGGTTCAGTTTACCTGCTCCGTCGGTGCTGTTTACCTTACTCGCGTCGTGTGAACTTTATTATTCATTATTTCATTTCGACTTTATTTATTTTGTGTCCTTTCCGCCTGGTCAAGGTGGAAAGGTGAGACATCGCCGTTATGGCGAGTGTTCGTGCACGGCAGGAAGGGTTTGAAACCCTAACAAGGAAGCATGCTTTCGTGTGTGTCCCTCCCGAAGGTGTTCCTACCGAGGACATTATCCTAGCTGTAGGGAATGTTATCGGCGATGAAAATGTCCGCGCCGCGTCGCGGATGAACCAAAAGTTTGTTGTTTTCGTGTCGGACGAGAAGTTCGTGCATGATGTTGTTAGTACCGGTCTGTCATTGAAAGGTGGGCAGTTCGTCATGGTTTCCCCGATGGACACACCGGCGATTAAAGTTATTATTTCAAATGTCGCTCCATTTATCACAGATGATAAATTAATGGCTGTTCTGACCCGGTATGGAACTGTTGTTTCCCGAATCTCGATGATTCCCCTGGGATGTCGGGATGAACGAGTGAAACATGTTATGAGTTTCCGGAGACAAGTATTCATGGTGCTTCCTGATCGCGGCGACGATACAGGACTAAACATCTCGTTTAAAATTTCGGTAAATGATCGTCAATATCAAATGTACGCTTCGTCAGGCACCTTAACGTGCTTCCTTTGTGGAGCCTTCGGACACGTTAAAAGGTTTTGTCCCAAAGCATCTTGTACGAAGTGCGGCAAATTGGGACACACCAATGTGGGCTGTAAAAAAGAAAACGCCCCGACCGTGCTTCCTCATGCCTCGACCGTGCTTCCTCACGCCTCGACCGTGCTTCCTCACGCCTCGACCGTGCTCCCCGACGCTCAAACCGTGCTCCCCGACGCTCAAACCGTGCTTCCTGGCGCTCAAACCGTGCTACCTGAAGCCCCGACCGTGCTTCCCGACGCCCCGACTGTGCTTCCTGATGTCCCAACTGTGCTTCCCGAGGTCCCGACTACGCTTCCCGAAGCCCCAACCGTGCCACCTGAAGCCCCAACCGTGCTACCCGAAGCCCCAACCGTGCTTCCCGAAGCCCCGACTGTGCTTCCCGACGCCACGACTGTGCTTCCCGACGCCCCGACCGTGCTTCCCGACGCCCCGGTGCTACCCAAACCCAGTGAGATGGCACTTGGTGATGCTAGTACTGCTGACGAACCCATGAATGAAGAACTTGTCATACTGACCAAAAAACGGAAAGCACCACTAACAAATAGCCCCGATGGTGCGATAAAGAAGGCTGTCTTGGGCAGAGACACTGTCTCTGCAAAAGAGGGCAAAACGTTTACAGCAAACGAAAATATCGAACGCCAAAGTGGTAAAGAAGATGTTACTGATTTCCCAAGCTCTGAGAATAAAGCCGACATTGATCCGAACAATGCGGCCATTTTTGAGCCTGAACGCGAAGCCCCACCGGTCCCCCCTCCAGTAGCTGAGCGGACTGGTGACCAAACAAATTGCTCTGTCTCACAAACAGAAATCGTAACCCCGGCTACGCAGAGATCTGCAGCCATTTGCCAAAGCACACATAAAGAAAGTAAGCACCAGTCTGCTCGTGAGTGTGCACCAGAGTACCCAACGAAATCTCAGGAGATGCCTCCAGAGGAGCTTGTGAGAGCTGCAAGTAAGGCCCAAGATCCAGGTGGGACATTATCAGACCTGTCAGAGTCTGAGGACGAGGTGGAAGTGACTGAGCTGTCACAGTCATCAGCATCTCAGTCACAGATACCCCCCCAACACATCGTGTCGTTTCTAGCCGAAACGTACAGACAGCGTAACATAGTCATTAAAGACCATTTTGACGATTTGGCTGCATTCATCCACACTGCAAAATCCATAATTAAAACGCCTGAACAATTCGACCTGAATAAGTCACAATACCACAGGTTAAGAAAATTCATCACACGTGCAGGTGTAGAGTGTTCCCAGCCACAGGCTGATTTCATCAATACAGGATGAAAACTATAAAACTCGCAACCTTAAATATTAACGGTAGTGGTGCTAGACACCTCCGCCAGGTCCAAGTAAAAAACATATTTCAACGGAAAAAGGTGGATGTGATCTTACTTCAAGAAACTCACATCACACCAAATGTGGAACATAACTGGCATCAACTTTTTAAGAGCCAATGCTATTTCAGCAATTTATCAGCTTCATCTGCTGGAATCGGCTTCTTGCTGAAGCCAGGCCTCGTGTGTGAGTCATGCCATTTTCAGGAGGTAATAAATGGTCGGCTTAGCTCTCTCAAACTAGTAAGCCATAACTTCCATTACACTATTTTTAATGTGTATGCGCCAAGTGATAGCGTAGAGCGTAAGTCCTTCTTCACCGCAATGATAAATCACTTAAGATCAGTTGATTTTGATCATTGTGTGTGTGTCGGAGGTGATTTCAATTGCACCTTCGACCCATCGGTTGACAGAAATTCTGCCGAACCCCATCCTGAGTCCCATGTACACTTATCCAATTTTTTTAGCACAATGGGCCTCGTTGATGTTTGGCGGTTGCACCACCCAAGCACATCCCAGTACACCTGGTGTCGATGCGCCAATAGTCGAGTATCCTTGGCAAGGCTTGACAGATGGTACATCAACGTACCCTTTAAAAATACTGCGGTTTCTTCAAATATTTTTCCTTCCGTGTTTTCAGACCATCATATGGTAACCCTAAACCTTTCCTTTCCTCAACCCGCAAGTAGGAGCGCTTATTGGAAGTTTAATGTTAGACTTCTAGAAGATGGTATGTTTAAGGAAGCCTTTCGTGTTTTCTGGGCAAGTCTAGTAGCAAAGAAATCTTCCTTTTCTTCATCCAGCATATGGTGGGATAACATGAAATCTCAAATTCGGGTTTTTTGTCAATGTTTCCAATCACACAGCACAAACGACAAGCACATCACAATGGCCCGGTTGGAATTGGATATTCTACATTTGGAGAATAAATTGGCTCATGAAAACAATGACGCCAATTACCGGTTATTGCTTGTAAAGAAAGCTCTTTTAAGGGAGTTAGTTCAAGAGAAAGCAGCCGGAACATTAATTAGACTTAGAATACAGAATGTAAAGTTATCAGACACCCCAAACAAGTCTTTCTTTCATTTAGAATCCTTAAGCAAGCCATCACGGCTAATCTCTTCTGTTTTGGACTCAAGAGGCAACGTTGTTGTCAACGAAGATGATGTTAGAATAAACATTATTGAATTCTTTACAAAACTTTTTGAGGAGCAGACTGTTTGTAATGATACAATGATGGATTTAACCTCTCACCTCCCCTCCCTAACTGAGGCTCAACGGTTGGAGCTTGACCTACCAATCACCCTCCTTGAGCTAACCTGTGCTCTTGCTGCCATGGATTCAGGGAAAGCTCCGGGTATTGACGGTCTACCTCCCGAATTCTTTCTGACATTTTGGGACCTTTTAGGCCCTGAGTTGCTGAATGTTTTGGACACTTCTATACAGACTGGTATAATGCCGCTGAGTCTAAGAAGAGCCGTAGTGTGCTTGCTCCCGAAAACTGAAGATCCCCGACTTTTGGTGAACTGGCGACCGATCTCCCTGCTGTGCACAGACTACAAGCTTTTTTCAAAAGTACTAGCTAATCGACTAAAAAAGGTTATCGGTGATCTAGTACTGCCAGAACAGAGTTACTGTGTTCCTGGAAGATCCATCCATGATAATATTTCTTTAATTAGAGATCTCATTGATGGTAACCGTGTTAAAGAAGACTTTGGAATGATGTCGCTTGATCTTGAAAAGGCATTTGACAGTATCGACCATAAGTTTATGCATCATGTGTTACAGGCATGCGGCCTCGGAGCAAACTTTCGTTCCTACATTTCCTTGCTATACACGGATGTATTTAGTTTAATTAAGATTAATAATGTGCTGGCTCCCCCCATCAAGGTTCGGAGAGGGGTCCGGCAAGGGTGCCCAGTCTCTGGTTTATTGTTTGCTCTTTCTTTAGAGCCTCTTCTCAATCTACTGAGAAAGAAGATTTCTGGAATAGCACTCACTCCCATGAGTGCACCGCTAACCCTATGTGCTTATGCGGATGACGTCTGCATCTTTGTAAAAGATAAGGATGATATCGATATCGTTGTTGAGTGCCTGTCAAAGTTTCACGCTGCCTCCTCTTTAAAAATCAATTGGAACAAGAGCAAGACGTTATGGATACCCTCCCTTTATCGCAACCTTCTTCAGCCTGTACCACAGCCGCCCCCATCCCTCCCCGCAGGGTTGCTGTGGGGAAGTGAGGGAATTAAGTACTTGGGCATATTCCTTGGTTCCCCACAGTATGCTCAAAGAAATTGGGACGGGGTAATTGAGCAAGTGGGAGAAAGATTGAACCGATGGAAAAGGGTTTTACCTCATTTGTCCTTCAAGGGCCGTGTGCTAGTGATCAACAACTTAGTTGCCACAATGTTGTGGCATAAGTTCATCTGCCTGCAACCGCCGGAGGCCCTACTCAAAGCACTCCAGGGCAAACTGGTGGACTTCTTCTGGGGAGGCTACCACTGGCTACGACCCGATGTGATATGTCGCCCCTCGGCTGAGGGTGGCCACAACCTCGTCGACATCAAAGCCCGCCTAATGGCCTTCCGGCTGCGGTCCATTCAACGTCTCCTCTACATGGAACATCTGCCAGGCCGGCTCCCTGCACGCCTTGTACTGCAGCGAGCGGGTAGGCTCGGGTACGGGTTTGAACTCTTTCAAATGAACCTCCAGCATGTCGACATATCGGTTCTCCCTGCTTTTTACCAAAGCCTCTTAAATGCCTGGCAGAGCCTTTCTGTGAGTCGTCAGGCGGACACATATGTAACGAAAATGCTGGCACACGAGCCTTTGTTCTATAACCCTCTCTTTCCCGACATTCCAAAGAGTCGAGATTTTTGCCAACACTTTATAGCAGCTGGTATTGTGAAGGTGCGGCATCTCCGACATGACTCAGGGTATGGTTGGAAATCCGTAAGTGAAATCGCCGACCTGACAGGGATTTGGTCCCATAGGATGATTGCAAAAATTTTGAGGAAAATGATTCAGTTGGGACGGCAACTTGGCCTAACTTGGACTCGAGGTACAGAAGAAGATCCAAATGAGCCGACAGTGCCTAAATTAATTGTTGAACCCATTCAAAACGATTTGCCCCCTGTTAGCGATGGGTCAAAGCTTTTCCAGACAATGGACAGCAAGGGCATCTACAAGATGTGCCTCAAGCTGTTAAATGGGAACCCGTCGCTAAATGGAGTTACCCGATGGAAAGGATTGTTACCCGGAGGACCCCCCTCCGAACCTATCTGGGAAGCCATGTACAGTGAGCCCACATCCAAAAGAACAGGTGATCTCCAGTGGCGTTTGGCCCACTGGATTGTTCCCTCCAACATGTTTATTAGACATTTTTCTCCTGTATCTGGTTGTTGTCCCTTCTGTGCAGTCAATGAAGATTTGTTTCATGCATTCATAGACTGTGTACGATTATTTCCTTTGTTTCATTGGTTGAATTATATTGCACACAAAATGCATATTACTTTTTCTTTGAGAAATTTCATCCTTTGTTTTGCCCCTAAACAAGATCCTGTATCTAAACTGTTTAGTTTCCTAATAGCAACTGCGAAACTTGCTGTTTATCTAACAAGAAAAGATAAACTATCTGGCAAACCGACAGAGCACTGCAATATCATGTTGTCTTTTAATGCATTGGTCTCAGCAAGATTGAAACTTGAGTTTACCCTTTCCAACGTGACCGGAAATCTTCAAAACTTTATTGATACTTGGTGTGTCGGTGGTTTTTGTGGAGTTGAAGAAAACGAATTGAAAATACTGTTATGAGATACTGATTATGTTTCTTATTTGATGATCATTTGGTGGTTCTTCTTTTTGTTGGCAGTATTGATTTGATTGTAAAACACGTATATTGTTACTTTTTATATTTTTATAATAAAAAGACTCAAAAGTCAAAGTCTCTCTCTCTCTCTCTCTCTCTCTCTCTCTCTCTCTCTCTCTCTCTCTCTCTCTCTCTCTCTCTCTCTCTCTCTCTCTCTCTCTCTCAGTCTCTCTCAGTCTCTCTCAGTCTCTCTCAGTCTCTCTCAGTCTCTCTCAGTCTCTCTCTCTCTCTCTCACGCCCCCTGCTGGTCGTTTGTATGCTGGTTGTACTGTCATGGCGTCTGCTTGTGGAGGCCTGTGAGTGCTCTGTGTTGTTGCTCCATCCTCCCCCTCCCCCCTCCCGTTTTCCCCCCTCTGTGTCCTTGTACCTGTTCGTGGAGTCTTCCTGGTGATTCCCATATACGTTGAGACGGGAGAGAGAGCCGGAGAGCACAGGGTGATCGCTGGTAAGGGTTCGCCGTTTTTGGGCGTCGCCCGATCGGTGTTTGCTCCTTCATCTTAAACCTCTATTTCCTTTTTTTCCTTTCGTTTATCCTTCCTTCAGTTTGTTTTGTTGCCTCCCTTTTCCGAAGTTAGGGAAATCGGAGAGGTCTGATTGCTTCCCATTCCCGGAGTTCGGGTAGGGAAGATTGTATTATATATTCACCCTCCCCGAGTTGGGGAGGGGTTGTAAGTGCAGCTGTTCCAGCATGGCAGCTGCACTATCTCGATTTACTGCCTTTCAGAGCCTGACCCGTAAGCACGGGTTCTTTTGTGTACCTCCGGAACGTGAGGTTAGTGTCGAGGACGTTGTCCTCGCAACCGGTCGTGTTGTCGGGATCGACAAGGTTGTTGCCGCTTCACGGATGAACAAGCGGATCGTTATTTTTTTGTCCGACGTGGATTGTGTCCCACAAATTGTCGAACAGGGTTTGACAATCGATCCAGATTTATTTGTAATGATTTCCCCACTAGATAGCCCAGCGATAAAAGTCGTGATATCAAATTGCCCCCCATTTGTATCCGACGATGTACTAATTAAAGAGTTGTCCCGATACGGTACCATCGTGTCTCGTATCTCCATGATTCCCTTTGGGTCACGAAACAACGATTTAAGGCACGTGGTTTCATTCCGGCGGCAAGTGTTTATGATTTTTAAAAATTCCCAGAAGGATTTAAACCTTATAATAAAATTAAAACATCAACAGAACGAATATACAGTGTACGTGTCCACCAACGTTCTAAAATGTTTTGGCTGCGGACAATTTGGGCATGTTAAGCATGACTGCCCCCGAAAAGAGAATTCTCCACAAGTGCAACCTCCCCTCCGAACCGGGAATAAGCAACCCCCCCACCTTCCCACCACCGGTCCAAACCCTTCCACCACTGACCCAAGCCTTCCCACCACCGAACCAAGCCCTCCCGCCGCCGAACCAAGCCCTCCCACCACCAACCCGAACCTTCCCACCATCGACCCAAGCCTTACCACCACTGATCCCAATCTGTCCACCACCGACCCAAGCCCTCTTACCACCAATCCAAACCCCCCCGCCGTACCCCCTTCCCCTCCCCTTGAAACAGGGGCCCCTCCCTCTACTGAAGGATCTAATTGCAGCCATCTCCTGTTAACTATAGATCTCACCCCCCAGGCGACATCGTCCAATCACAGCTTGTTGCCTGCTATAACTGATCCTACCTCTCCCGCCGTGGTAGCCGATGGGAATCCCCTCCCGATGATCACGTCCTCCCTCCCCCCCCCCCTCCCCCCAAACCCTTGCAATCTCTTCCCACTAACCAGGACGAGTTTCAATTAGTCTGCCCAAAAGGAAAAAGACATCTGCAAACAACAGATGAAAACGGTCATCTCTTTAAAAAACCTACAACTGAAAACCGACAGCCCCCCCTCTCTGGCCTAGATTTGTCCCTCGTCACAGAAAATCGTTTCTCGGTATTGGAGGACATAGATGTGGATGAATCCTCGCCCTTGTCTACTGACCTAGAAACTGATATGGTTGAACCGCAAAAATTAGTACCCCCCCCCTGCTCCCCTGAAGATGCCCTCCCCGTCCCCCCCCCTCTATGGACTATGCCCCATCCGATAACGTGGAGGGATGTGATGACGGTGAGGAGATAAATGATGAAAACCAGTGTGACACACCATCTGAGCCATCTGATATAGATGACTCTGTTAGTGAATGTGGTAGCCTCAAGGAAGAAGAAATCCCTCCAATCCCTCCCTCCGAGATAAAAAGGTTTCTTAAGGACACATTCCGAAAAAGGAATGTTGTAATAGAAACCTTTTTTCCGGAGCTACCTGATTTTATACATTCCGCTAGACTGATGGTAAAACGGCCCCACGTTTTTAATTTCAATTCCTCCCAACGTCACCGTTTAAAGAAGTGGTCGCAAAAAGCTAAGAATGAACTGCTATCAAAAAATTGAGTGGTGGTCACTCCTCCTTATAGCTGTAATGAGTTTTTCCATTTGTAGCTTGAATATTAACGGAGGATGTAGCTCTGTCCGCAAAGTTCAAGTAAGGGATTTTTTATTACAGAAGAAAGTTGACATTGCCCTCTTACAAGAGACCCATGCCAACGACTACTGTGTCGCAGAGTGGTGTAGGCTCTTCCCCGGCCTGTCCTTCTTTAGTAACGGTGACTCCCGCAAAGGCGGTGTCGCAATAATTCTTAGCCCCTCCTTTTCGCCTTCATCGCTTAAATTCGACGAAATACACAAGGGATCCCTAGCATCCCTAGAATTCCACTACTGTGGAAAATTCTATACTATTTTTAATATCTATGCCCCAAGTACGCCTGTAGCTCGGCGAGTTTTTTTTAATGACCTTGGGACACACCTAACGTCCCTCGACAGCCAAAACGCCCTAAAAAACCGAGACAATCATGTTTGTATTGGTGGAGATTTTAACTGCACCCTTCAACCCCAACTAGACAGGAACAGTGCAGAGCCCCATCCTGCCTCCACAATCCCTCTCACCAAATTTTTAAAACAAATGAATTTGACAGATATATGGCGGGTACAGCACCCATCAATCAGGCAATACACATGGTGTCGATGCATTCAGGGTAATATTGTACTTGCTCGCTTGGACAAGTTTTATATTAATCCTCCACTTGAACGCCTCGTTCTGTCATCCAAAATTTGCCCATCAGGATTCTCGGACCACAGCGCAACATTTCTCAAAATTTCTGCCCCCTGCCCGAAACACAAGAGTGCTTTTTGGAAATTTAATAACAACTTACTTGATGATAGTACCTTTAAGGACATTTTTCCAGAAATTTGGAATATTCTGGTTGCCTCCCAAGGGAATTTCTCAAACCTCAGACAATGGTGGGATAATGCCAAAACGCACATCAGACTATTCTGCCAACAATATCGTGCGTATGGTGTTCAAGAGGAAAGAAAAACCACAACCTTACTTGAAGATGAAATCCTGGAATTACAGGAACAGCTTCAGGGAACCGCAAGTGTGAGCTACCAGGGAATGAGGCAACAAATCCATGGAAAAACGGCCTTACTGAATTCCATATCCGAAAGGCGAGCACAAAATGCTTTATTGCGCCTGAAGATGAGGTACATACACGACCTTGATGCTCCAACCAAATTCTTCTTCAGCCTTAAAAGGGGGGCCTCTTCGTCAATGATTACACGCTTGCTCCATGATGGGGAACTCCTTTATGAAGATGGCAGAATCAGGGAATGTGCCCGGAAACATTTTAAACAACGGTTTATGCGGCATGACATTAACCAGGATGCAATATCGGAACTTGTTTCTAACCTTCCAACATTGGCGGAGGATCAGAAGCAGCAGTTGGAGGATCCTCTTAGGTTACCTGAGCTCACCGCTGCCTTGAAGGCCTTAGAACCTGATAAAGCCCCTGGACTGGATGGGCTGACAAGTGAATTTTTCCAGTTTTTTTGGGACACCATTGGACCTCACCTACTGCGGGTATTGAATGAATGTTTAGAGGATGGACAACTGCCGTGGAGTTGCCGGAGAGCAGTCACCACCTTAATTCCTAAGAAAGCGGACACTCAACTTATAGAGAACTGGCGTCCTATTTCTGTTTTATGTACGGATTATAAAATTTTAGCCAAAGCCTTGTCTAATCGAATGAAACCTTTTATGAATGTACTAATAGGAGAACATCAATCCTTTTGTATTCCTGGACGTACTATTTTTAATAATATCTTTCTTATCCGTGATACCATTCGGTTTTGTAACAATTTTAATATGAATGTTGGTCTGTTTTTTATTGACCAAGGAAAAGCCTTTGACTGTATTGACCACATGTACCTTTTTAGAGTTTTAGAGAATTTTGGGTTTGGACCTATTTTTATCTCGTACGTTAAACCTTTGTATTGTAATATATCCAGTGTTCTTAAAATTAATCAAGTATTGTGTAGCCCCATTGCTGTACAACGGGGAGTACGGCAAGGTTGCCCGCTATCTGGACTTTTATACTCTCTTGCCATCGAACCTCTTCTGCTCCAATTACGTACGCACATTTCTGGCTTCACTGGATCAATTCTTACCACACCGCTAAAAGTCTCTGCCTATGCAGATGATGTCTGTATTTATATAAAAAATAGTGCTGACGTCACTGCGGTGGCTCAAGCACTAAAAACATATTGTCAGGCTTGTTCAGGCCAGGTAAACTGGAAGAAGAGTGAAGCCCTTTGGATAGGACCTGGAGATTGCCCGCCAATTGTCCTACCAGGAGGAGTGAACTGGCAGAAAAGTGGCATTAAATACCTCGGTATTTTCCTCGGAGACAACACCTTTGAGCAACAGAACTGGGTGGGATTACCAGACAAGGTAATGGCAAAACTGGCCCGCTGGAAAGGACTTCTTTTTCAACTTTCGTACCGCGGAAGAACTCTCGTCATTAACAATCTTGTCGCCTCTATGCTATGGCATAAGATGATATGCCTACAACCGCCCGGGAGCCTTCTTATTACACTGCAAAAGAGCATTGTCGACTTTTTCTGGAGCGGGAAACACTGGCTCCAACCCCCCGTGGCATACTTACCACTCACTGAAGGTGGCCAAGGTCTTATTGATATCCGCAGCCGGATTATGGTCTTCCGGCTTCATATCGTGCACCAACTTGTATATGGAGATGAAGCCCTACTCTGGAGGCCTCTGGCTAACTGCATATTACAGCTTACATGCAAGCTGGGTTACGACCGAGAACTTTTCTTGATGAACCCTCATCAAATCGATTCATCCTTGCTGCCCACCTTTTACCAAGGGGTGATGAACGCCTGGCAAGCCCTGTCCTTTTCCCGTGAAATGGCAACATACAACATGGAAATGTTGATGAATGAGCCCCTATGCTACAACCCCTTCCTGGAAAACAGCTTGAATAATAGGGGACTCGTTCAACGCTTTGTTGATGCCAAGCTGCTGCGAGTGAAAGACCTCATGACAGAGTCTGGGAGCTACCGGCTGAGTGCTGCCGCTGTGGCACAAAAAACCGGAATAAAATCTGTCAGGATCATCTCTAGGTTCCTTCAAGGGATATCCACAACGTATCGTAATACCTGCGAGGAACTTGGCCCTTCCCCCGAGGAAACAGCGGGTGACTTCCCCAAACTCCTAGTCTTCAGCCCGCCACTTAATCTGTCCCCTGGCCTGAACAGCCCTGATGATACTGCATTATCCCTTCCCGCCTTTCCAAAGAAAACTTTGTACAACGCGTACGTTAAAATTTTATACGCAAAAACATTTTCTGGGCACCCGAGGCTTCGATGGCGGGATGTTTTACCCCCAATACCCCCCAATTGCCCCAATTGGCGAAGTTTTTATCTTTTGCCTACTCCAAAGTATGTTGGAGATATTCAATGGAAACTTGTACACTGGATTTTACCTTATAATGTTTTACTGAACCGGTTTTCTACTGCTAACTCTAATCTATGCCCTTTCTGTGCATCCATTGAAACCCTACCGCATATATACCTTGAGTGTGAACGATTGCAACCTCTTTTTACATTCCTTCAGGAACGCTTTGTGAAGCTTGGTTCCCTCTTCAATCACAATGTTTTTATTTATGGTGTTTTAGGACCGTCTTCCCTTAGGAATGTGGTTTTAATGAATTTTTTAATTGGCCAGGCCAAGTTTGCAATTTATAAATCCAGAAAGAAAAAAATGGGAAACGCTTCTGACTCGTCATATGATGTACTGCTCACCTTTAAGGCTCTTGTAAATGCAAGACTAAAGCTAGAGTACCGGTTTTTTAAAATGAACAAGAATTTAACATGTTTTAAAGAAAAGTGGGTTTTTAATGATGTCATATGCACACTTGATGATGATGATTTGATAATAATTTTTCCGTGAGACCATTTTTATTGTGCTTTGTTTCTTTATGACTGAACATTACTGATTTTTTGTACTCTTGTAATAAAAGGAAGAAACAGTCAGTCTCTCTCTCTCTCTCTCTCTCTCTCTCTCTCTCTCGCCCCCTGCAGGCCGTTTGTGGTGGGCGTGGCGTCATGGCGGCTGTGAGCAACTGCTCTGTGGTGTAGTGAGTTCTTTGTGAGTTTTCCTCCTCTCCTGCCCTCCCCTGCCCCCCCCTCCCTCTCCTTCCTATCCTGTGTACTTTGGCATTTTGTTTTCATCCGTTCTACACCTTTGTCTGCGAGAGAGAGAGGATTGAGAGCGGGCCCATTTTGGGTGCGGCCTACTGGCTTCGACGGCATTTTGTAAGCCATTTTTGTGCTTATAATGCACGTTTATTACTTACTTTAGTTCGATTATTTAGGTTTGATACCTTCTTGTCCGGTTCGGACAAGTGGGGGGTGTTGAATTCGCTGGTATGGCGAATGCACGCTCTCGGTTAGAGGCGTTCGATAGCCTAACGAGGAAGCATGCATTTGTGTGTGTTCCACCAGAAGGAGTCCTCACTGAGGATGTGGTACTCGCAGTGGGGAAAATAATCGGGTGCGAGCATGTCCGAGCTGCCTCACGAATGAATCAAAAAGTTGTTATTTTCCTGTCCGAAGAAAACTTTGTTCACGACGTCGTGAGTGCAGGTTTAACCACAGAAGGTGGTGTTTTTATGTTAGCGTCCCCCATGGATACTCCAGCGATGAAAATCGTTGTATCAAACGTACCACCATTTATAACAAACGACAAACTAATGTCAGTCCTTTCTCGTTATGGAACAGCTGTGTCGAGAATGTCCATGATCCCTCTGAAGAGCCGAGACGAGAGGATAAAACACGTTATGAGTTTCCGTCGCCAAGTTTACATGGTACTTCCCGATCGTGGTGATGATACAGGGTTAAATATTTCATTTAAAGTAAAATCCGACGATCGGGAGTATCAAATGTATGCCTCGTCAGCCTCACTAACGTGCTTTCACTGCGGAGCCTTTGGTCACGTTAAACGTTTTTGTCCCAAGGTTTCGTGTTCAAAGTGTGGGGAAAATGGCCACGCATACACCGATTGTAAAAATGATAATACTCGTGTTCCTATTAAACCGACTGGAGTTAATCCTGTGAGTTTGCCGGTTCCTGCTGTTCCCTCCTGCAGTGAGACGAACAATAGCAGCATCGATGGGCATATCCCGAGTCTAGAAAACGATCGCACTTCACTTCCTGTCACAGAAACCGAAGCGACCCCAACTCGCACAACCTTTGCTGCGATTCCCTCATGTAGTGAAGGAATGGAGGAGGACCCTATTATTGGTTCTAAAAAACGAAGGGCGTCGGTTGAGAATTTTTCTACCAGTAATCCAAAAAAGGTGGTATTGGAGAAGGCCAGTGTAGCTGAACACACACCTCAATGTGTTCCTCATGCTTCCATCGGGTTTGAAAAAAAGGATGTTGAATCGGGTGCTGCAATTGAGGATAATATGTCTGAAAGTTTGTGTACAAACTCTGTGGACGCAAATTGCTATATGGGTGAAATAAGTTGCAACGCTGAATACGTTGATAAACCCTCGAACGAACCATTACGATCATTGACATCAGTCACTGTGAACGAGCAGACAGTGACTGACTCATCCCTCCACAGTGCTGCTCCACCGATGCAGATTCAAAACTGTGTTACCGAGTCACTCATCGATTCGGTAGATTGTGCTCCACAAGAGGATGAAACCGAGGCTTCAACTTCTGACGAGCAGAAATATCACCATGGCATCGTGGATTGCACAGTGGAGCTCTCCAGCGAATCCCCAGAGATACTGACAATTCCCATAGTGACCACGGAGGCCGACATCCTCGATCCTGGAGGGACCTTGTCAGACTTGTCGGAATCTGATGAGGATGACGAGGTGCCCGAGTCGTCTCAGTCTCAGTTGAGTCAGCCAATGATATCTCCTCAACTCGTACTCTCCTTTCTGAATGAAACCTACAGACAGCGAAATGTAGTTATCAGGGATACATTTCCTGATTTAGGTTCATTCATTCAATCAGCAAAGGAAATAACAAGAAAGGGCAAAGAATTTCCACTAACAAGGTCACAATTTCACCGACTCAGGAAATTTATTACAAAAGCCAGTCTTGAGATTTCGCAACACCCAATCAAACCTTTTGATAAGGAATGAAGCAAATTACCTTTGGCACCTTGAGCATTAACGGTGGAGGTGCAAACCCAAACCGCCAAGCTCAAGTGCAAAGTTTGTTTCGGCGCAAAAATGTCGATGTACTTTTACTGCAGGAAACGCACATCACCCAAAACGTAGAATATGATTGGTGTCGCGTTTTTGGGGGACAGTGCTTTTTTAGCAACCTGTCTTCCCTTTCGGCAGGTGTTGCTTTCGTACTTCGACCAGGGCTAGTACCTGAGTCAATCCTCTTCCAGGAGATCATTAAAGGCCGATTCAGCTCTCTTGAACTGGAGGTTAATAATTTCCATTTCACATTATTCAATGTGTACGCACCAAGTGAGAGCACAGAACGGAAAGCTTTCTTTGCGTCTGTGATTAATCACCTGCAGACAGTTGATCTAAACCAATGTGTGTGTATCGGGGGTGATTTCAACTGTACCTTTGAACCTGTAATGGACAGGAACTCGGCAGAACCTCATCCCGAATCATGTATTGATTTATCCCTTTTCCTTTCTCGGGTGGGTTTGCTAGATGTATGGAGGGTACTTTTCCCCAATGAACCTTAGTTCACCTGGAGCCGCATCACCAGAGGAAGAGTGTCCTTTGCGAGACTCGACCGATGGTATATAAACTCACCTTTTAGAAACGCTATAGTCTCTCCAGATTATTTTCCGTCAATATTCTCAGACCATCATTTAGTAACCATGGGGTTTCTTTTTCCTCAGTCAATAAATAAAAGTGCATACTGGAAATTTAATACCAGTCTTCTAGAAGATGGTCTATTTAAAGAAGCCTTCCAAGTTTTCTGGGCTAATCAAATCCAAAGAAAGCCCTCTTTTTCTTCAGTTAATCTTTGGTGGGACAATACGAAAGCCCAGATTCGGGTGTTTTGTCAACAGTTTAGAGCAAACATTGCAAATGTTAAGAATATAACAATGACTTGTTTGGAAGCTGACATTGTACAGCTCGAAGGTAAACTTGCTAAAAATAATAATGCAAGAAACTTCCAGTTATTACTAGAAAAGAAGACTCAGCTGAGAGAGTTAATCCAGGAGAAAGCAGCAGGGTTGTTGCTCAGACTAAGGGTTAAGAACTTAAAGGTTTTAGATACCCCTAGTAAAGCTTTTTTTCGTCTGGACTCTGTCAGTAAAGCACCCAAGAACATTTTTTCTGTAATTAATCCTGGCGGAGCTGTCGTTGTAAATCCCAGAGACAGACGGTTATGTGTTCAAGACTTCTTTTCCAAACTGTTTTCAAAACAGGTAGTTTGTGATGAAACAATGAGACTTTTAACCTCTCACCTATCCTCGTTAACCGAGTCCCAGCGGCTGGATATGGACTCGCCAATTACGCTCGAGGAGTTAACGCAAGCCCTGGCTGGAATGGACTCGGGAAGAGCCCCTGGAATCGATGGTCTGCCGGCTGAATTTTATGTGGAATTTTGGGAACTATTAGGTCCAGAACTGATGCATGTTCTTGAATCATCACTGACTCATGGAGAATTGCCTTTAAGTTTGAGAAGAGCGGTGATGTCCCTTCTTCCAAAGGCTGGTGATTTGCGACAAATGAAGAATTGGAGACCTGTTTCTCTACTATGCACTGATTATAAAATCCTTTCAAAAGTTCTGGCGAATCGAGCTAAAAGGGTAATTTGCGATTTGGTTCACCCTGATCAGAGTTATTGTATTCCAGGTAGATCTATGTATGATAACATATTTTTCATTAGAGATCTCATAGATGGCAACTGTGTGCAGAATGACTTTGGTATAATTTTTCTTGATTTAGAAAAGGCTTTTGATAGCATCGATCATGTCTTTTTGAATCATGTGCTTGAAGCCTGTGGATTTGGAGATAATTTCAGAACTTATATTGCTTTAATGTACAACAATATATTCAGTTTAGTTAAGGTGAACAATGAGCTTTGTTCTCCCATACAGGTTCAAAGGGGGGTAAGGCAAGGTTGCCCTGTCTCCGGCTTACTGTTCACCCTTGTAATGGAATCACTTCTCGTGTTACTAAGGAATAACGTTTCTGGAATGAGTATATCTCCTGATCATCCTCCAGTTGTCGTATCGGCGTATGCTGATGATGTTGCAATCATTGTTAAAAACAATAACGACATTGCAGCTCTGGCTAAGTGCCTACATTTGTTTGGTTTAGCTTCCTCGTTGAAGTGCAACTGGGAAAAGAGCAAAGCGCTATGGGTTCCCTCTGTCAGGGACAGTGCATCTAGAATGGCGCAAGACCCGCCAATACACCTTCCTGCAAGTTTAAAGTGGGTGGATGGAGGTGTTCGCTATCTTGGAGTGTTCCTTGGATCCCCACAGTACGGCCAGAAAAACTGGGAAGGTGTCGCTGAACGCGTAAAAAAGAGATTGAGTAGATGGAGGAGAGCCCTGCCTCACCTTTCGTATAAGGGCCGAGTTTTGGTAGTCAAGAACCTCGTCGCCTCCTTCTTGTGGCACAGATTCATCTGCCTGCAACAACCAGAAGGCTTGGTGAAGGAAGTGCAAAGGCAACTGTTGGAGTTCTTTTGGGGAGGGCATCACTGGTTACGGCCAAACGTTGTATGCCGTCCATTGGCCGAGGGTGGCCAGAGTATGGTCGACATCAGGAGCCGCATAATGGCCTTTCGGCTATGCACTGTGCAAAAACTTTTGGTGAAAGAACAATTACCAAACCATGTTTTGGCCACACACATTTTGCGGCAAGCTGGTGGGCTGGGATATGGCCGCGAATGTTTCTTGGTCCTGCTTCAACAAGTTGACACATCTCCTCTTCCTGTTTTTTATCAGAGTGTGTTGAATGCTTGGCAGAACCTCACAGTGTGCCGTCAAGAAGACAACTACGACATCCATATGTTTGCACAAGAGCCTTTGTTCTGCAATCGGCTTTTCCCAAACATAGCCAAAAGTAGGGACCTCTGCCAGCATTTCATAATTGCCGGCATCACAAAAGTATGGCACCTCCGGCAAGTTTCAGGTTGCGGGTGGAAATCAGCTCGAGAAGTAGCCGAGCTAGCAGGAATTCGGTCCGAAAGAGTGACTGCAAAAGTGTTGAGAGAGGTGATACGAATAGGGGTATGGCTGAGAGTATGCTGGTCCCACGAGCTCGAACCATTGCACGATGAGTGGGTTTTTCCTGGGTTACTGGTGCACTTCAAGTTGGAAGACTTACCCCCGGTTAGCATGGGGATAAGCCCCTTTCAAGAGACTAGCAGTAAAGAGCTATACAAGTCATGTGTCAAGTTACTGCTGGGGGATACGCTGCTAAATGGAATAATCCGGTGGAAGAGACTGTTGCCTGTGGGACCCCCCCTCTGAACCTGTATGGAACTCCATGTATAGCAAGCTCATAAGTAAAAGATCTGGCGATCTCCAATGGAGACTGATCCACTGGATAGTCTTCTCCAATAAGTTAATCAACCATTTCTCTCCTACATCCACACGTTGCCCATTCTGCATATGTACGGAGGACGTGTTCCACGCCTTCATTAATTGTGTGAGATTGGTTCCTTTGTTTCGGTGGTTTAATCTTGTGGCACACAGAATGAAGGTTGTTTTCTCGTTGCGTTCTTTTATTTTCGGCTTTAATGCCAAGTCAAGCAAGGAAAATATGTTAATGAGGTTTCTTGTCGCAACAGCCAAGCTGGCAATATATCTCTCAAGAAGGGAGAAATTGAACGGTAAACCTGCCGGGGAATGCAATGTAATGTTGTTTTTCAATGCCCTCGTGTCAGCAAGACTTAAACTAGAGTTTTGTTTCTATAAGGATGCAAACAATCTTGATGAATTCACCAATACTTGGTGTCATGAAGGGTTGTGTGAGGTTCGTGAGAACCAACTGGTAATATTTTTGTAGGTTGTATAAAGTTAATGGTTTATTTTGGCAAATTGTGTGCCGTGATACTTCTGTAACCTTTTCGTTTCATTGCTTTTTCATGTATTTATGATTGGTGTAAAGATATAAATACATTTTTTTGTATTATTTTGATAATAAAAGGACTTCAAAAGTGTGTGTCTCTGTTTTTCTCTCTCTCTCTCTCTCTCTCTCTCTCTCTCTCTCTCTCTCTCTCTCTCTCTCTCTCTCTCTCTCTCTCTCTCCTGGCCGTTTGTGGTGGGTGTGGCGTCATGGCGGCTGTGAGCAACTGCTCTGTGGTGTAGTGAGTTCTTTGTGAGTTTTTCTCCTCTCCTGCCCCCCCTCCCTCTCCCTTTCCATCCGTTGTGCTTCGGCATCGTGTTTCCATCCGTTCTGCACCCTTGTCTTCAAGAGAGAGAGGATTGAGAGCGAGCCCATTTTGGGTGCGGCCTACTGGCTTTGACGACGCTTTGTAAGCCTTTTTTTGCGCTTATAATGCACGTTTATTATTTACTTTAGTTTGATTATTTAGGTTTGACACCTTCTTGTCCGGTTCGGACAAGGGGGGGGGGGGGGGGGATTTCGCCGGTATGGCGAATACACGCTCTCGTTGCGAGGCGTTCGAGAAATTGACACGTAAGCATGCATTCGCATGTGTTCCGCCCGAAGGAGCTCCTACTGAGGACATTATCCTTGCCGTGGGATCCATCATAGGAGACGGTAATGTTCGTGCGGCGTCACGAATGAACCAAAAATTTGTTGTCTTCGTGTCAGAAGAAAAACTCGTCCATGACGTCGTTAGTACCGGTCTAACCATAAAAGGGGGCCATTACATTACGGTATCCCCTATGGATACGCCGGCGACCAAGATAACAATATCCAACGTCCCACCATTTGTGCCAGGCGAGAAACTCCTATCTGTTCTGTCTCGTTATGGAAAAATTGTTTCCCGAATCTCAATGATCCCGCTCGGGTGTCGCAGTGATCGTGTTAAACACGTGATGAGCTTTAGGAGGCAGGTGTACATGATCCTCCCGGATCGCGGAGCCGATACAGGTTTAAATATATCCTTTAAAGTATCGTTGGATGATCGAGAATACCACATGTATGCTTCCTCAGCCTCCTTAACTTGCTTTAATTGTGGAGAATTCGGACACGTTAAAAGATTCTGTCCTAGGGCCGCTTGTCCGAAGTGTGGTGAACCGGGACATAACGAAAGGGCTTGCAAAAAGGCCAATCCCTCCACCGCGCCTTGTGACACCCCGACCATGCTCGCTGACACCCGGACCGTATCTCCTGTTACCCCTACCGTACCTTCCGTCACCCGGACCGTATCTCCTGTCACCCCTACCGTACCTTCCGTCACCCGGACCGTACCCTCTGACACCCCGACCGCACCTTCGGACGCCCGGACCGTACCTTCTGACACCCTGACCGTACCTTCTGACACCCCGACCGTACCTTCCGTCACCCGGACCGTACCCTCTGACACCCCGACCGCACCTTCGGACGCCCGGACCGTACCTTCTGACACCCTGACCGTACCTTCTGACACCCCGACCGTACCTTCTGACACCCCGACCGTACCTTCTGACACCCCGACCGTACCTTCTGACACCCCGACCGTACCTTCTGACACCCCGACTGAGTCGTCTGTCACACCGGTGCTTTTCGATTCCAATGTGATGACACCCACCGATGCGACTGACACAACTAGCATTGCCCCCTTTCCCGAACCCATGAACGAAGAATCCACAGTGTTTTCTAAAAAGCGAAGAGCACCAGCGCCAAGCAGTTTCGCTGGTGCTGCAAAGAAGGCGGTCATGGGCGGCACCATTTCCGGCGCACACGTGTCCGAGTGCCCCTCTGACATTCCCTCACTAACTGAGAACATGGATACCGTTGCCAATGACACCAGTGAGTCTCATTATGTAAATGAGCCAAAAAATAAAATTTGTACCTCTCACCTGGAAGTTTCCGAGTGCGAAACCTCCAGTGAAAGTATTACCATTTCCGAGCTGGGAAATGGTTTTCCGCCTGCCCCCCCTTTAAATACCGAGCAGACTAAGGATTCAATAAACGCTCCCACTGTACAAACGGGGCCAGCAAATCTGAGTTTGCCGGGATCTCAAACCCAAGCTCCGACCCCAGAAACAAATATCCACCAAAGTGTTAACGAGTGCCCTCGGGAACACCTTGAGAAACTTGTGAAGGTGCCCCCAGACAAGACCGCGGGGGCAGCGGGTAATACCCCAGATCCCGACGACATGTTATCTGACGTGTCTGAGTCCGAAGATGACATTGAGGCAACCGCGCTGTCACAAACAATGACAGGTCACTCGCAGGTATCCCCTCAACTCGTTCTTACCTTCCTTAACGAAACGTATCGTCACCGCAACATTGTCATTAAAGACAATTTCCCTGACTTGGCTGCATTCATGTGCACCGCAAAGTCAATAATAATCAAAGCGCGTGAGGATTTTGACCTGACGAAATCTCAACTCCACAGGTTAAGAAAGTTTGTTACCCGAGCAGGTGCAGAGTGTTCCCAAGCACAGGGCGATTTCATTACCACGGAATGAAAAACATTTCCTTTGCGACCTTAAACATGAATGGTGGGGGTGCAAGCCACCTCCGTCAGGCCCAAGTTAAAAACTTGTTTGACCGTAAAAAGGCAAATGTTCTTTTACTACAAGAGACCCACATCACACCTAACGTGGAACATGACTGGTGCCAAACTTTCAAAGGGCAATGCTATTTTAGCAATCTGTCAGCCTCATCTGCTGGGGTTGGGTTTTTTCTAAAGCCAGGCCTAGCTTTCGAGTCTTGTCATTTTCAGGAAGTCATAAAAGGCCGGCTTATTTCCCTCCAGCTTGCACATCAAAACTTCCGCTGTACCATTTTCAATGTGTACGCACCTAGTGAGAGCAGGGACCGAAAGGCCTTCTTCACTTCCATGGTAAACCACCTGAAATCAGTTGATCTCGATCAATGTGTGTGCATTGGTGGTGACTTTAATTGCACCTTTGACCCTCCGAAAGACAGAAACTCGGCAGAACCCCACCCCGAGTCCCATGCGGACCTATCCCGTTTCTTTAAGACGGCCGGTCTACTGGATGTTTGGCGATTGCACCACCCCAACACAGTCCAGTTTACCTGGTGTCGATGTGCCAATGGCCGGGTGTCTTCGGCAAGACTCGACCGCTGGTACATAAATGTACCCTTTAAGAACGTCGCGGCCTCGTCAGGTTGTTTTCCGTCATTGTTTTCAGACCACCATATGGTAACCTTAGATCTTTCTTTTCCTCGACCCACATGCAGAAATAGTTACTGGAAGTTTAACGTTAAACTTTTAGAGGACAGTTTATTTACAGACTCCTTTCGTGATTTCTGGGCTGAAATGAGTACTAAAAAATCTTCTTTCTCCTCAATTAGCCTCTGGTGGGATAACCTAAAGGCCCAAATTCGAGTATTTTGTCAACAATTTAATTCGCACTGTACCAATGTAAAACATATCACGATGGCTTGCTTGGAAGCAGACATCTTAAGGTTAGAGAGCAAGTTGGCCAATGAGAGCAACCCAGTGAACTATCGGTTGCTACTCGAGAAGAAGGCCCAATTAAGGGATTTGATCCATGAAAAAGCAGCGGGCACACTAGTTCGGCTAAGAATACAAAATATAAAGGTTTCAGATACCCCAACTAAGGCTTTCTTTCACCTAGAAACTATAGAGAAACCAGCACGACTCATATCTTCGGTTTTGGACCCAGGGGGGAACATCCTAACAAATCCGAGTGATATAAGATTAAATATAATTGATTTCTTTTCTGAACTTTTCAAGGCCAAAACAGTTTCTCACGAAATGATGAATGTTTTGACCTCTCACCTTCCTTCCGTGGCTGAGGCCCAACGTCTGGAACTGGATGCTCCAATTACCCTTCCAGAGCTATCCGGTGCACTCGCTGAGATGGAGTCGGGAAAAGCCCCTGGCATCGATGGCCTACCGGCCGAATTTCTTTCGGCATTCTGGGACATTTTGGGCCCAGAGCTGCTCAATGTTCTGGATGCATCTCTTTTATCCGGAGAATTACCGCTCAGTTTTAGAAGAGCAGTACTCTGCCTGCTACCCAAGACTGGCGATCTCCGACACCTGTCAAACTGGCGTCCGATCTCGTTGTTGTGCACGGATTACAAACTGTTTTCCAAGGTCCTTGCGAACCGGTTGAAGACAGTTATCGGGGACCTGGTGTCACCTGATCAAAGTTGCGGCATCCCTGGCAGATCCATCTATGACAACATATTCCTAGTCAGAGATTTGTTAACTGGTAAATGTGTTAAAGAGGATTTTGGATTGGTGTTTCTTGACCTGGCAAAAGCCTTTGATAGCATTGATCATGAGTTTTTGTGTCATGTGTTACAAGCTTGCGGGCTTGGCACAAATTTTAGAGCCTACATAGCTTTGTTATATGCAAACATCTCCAGCCTGATCAAAGTTAACAACGAATTTTGCCCACCCATAAAGGTTCAGAGAGGGGTAAGGCAAGGTTGTCCACTTTCAGGTCTATTATTTGCCCTCGCCTTGGAGCCCCTCTTAATCGCCCTCAGAAAGGATATCCCTGGACTTGCCCTTTCTTCAGGACACCCACCTTTGACCCTGTCAGCTTATGCCGACGACCTGTGTGTCATTATAAAAAGAAAATGCGACAGTGACGCCATGGCAAAGTGTTTGTCGGACTTCAACCTTGCCTCATCATTAAGGTGTAATTGGGGGAAAAGCAAGGCTCTGTGGATCCCCTTTCCAAAAAACGACTTATCTATGCCACCGTTATTACCACCACCTCCCCTTCCTGCAGAACTAGTGTGGGCAAACGATGGCATCAAGTATTTGGGCGTCTTCCTCGGACCTCCTCAGTATGCCCAGAACAATTGGGACAGGATCATTGACCAGGTAGACGGGCGTTTGAGCCGATGGAAAAGAGCTCTACCCCACCTGTCCTATAAGGGTCGCGTGCTAGTTGTCAACAACCTCGTCACTACCCTTTTGTGGCACCGGTTCATCTGCCTGCAACCACCGGAGGTTTTGCTCCAAGCTATCCAGAGGAAACTGGTGGATTTTTTTTGGGGAGGCTACCACTGGCTTCGACCCAGCGCCATATGTTGTCCCTTGGCCGAGGGTGGTCATGGCCTAGTCGATGTGAAATGCCGCCTGTTGGCCTTCCGGCTCCGCTCCATCCAACGCTTGCTGTATGCAGAACACCTACCAGGAAAGCCCTTAGCCTGCTCCATTCTTCAACGAGCTGGGAGGCTCGGATACGGACAGGAACTTTTCCTGACCAACCTTCAACACACCGATACATCTCTGCTCCCAGTTTTTTATCAGAGCCTCTTGAATGCCTGGCAGGGCGTTTCGATAAGTCGCCAAACAGACTCGTATGGCACTAACATGTATGCACATGAGCCTTTATTTTTCAACCCACTTTTCCCCGATATCCCGAGGAGTCGCGACTTCTGCCAGCATTTTATAGCGGCCAACATCCTGAAAGTGTGTCATCTCCGACACGACTCTGGACAGGGATGGAAGCCTGCGAACGAGCTGGCGGACCTAACAGGTGTTCGGTCCAGGAGGCAAATCGAGAATATACTAAGAGCGGTGATCCGAAAGGGCCACCAGCTAGGCCTACATTGGACGCAGGACATAGAGGTCGAGCCCACAGTCCCAAAATTAGGGGTCACTTTTACCCCAAACGAGCTGCCCCCCATGAGCGCAGGGTCACCCCCCTTCCATGGCATGAGCAGCAAGAGTATCTATAGGTCTTGTGTGAAACTTCTTCTTGGGGACCCACCTCTAGCTGGGGTTACCCGGTGGAAAGGACTCTTGCCTCCCGGTCCCCCCTCTGAGCCTTTATGGGATACAATGTATGCTGGACTTATTTCTAAAAGAACAGGTGACCTTCAGTGGCGTTTGGCCCACTGGATTGTTCCTTCCAATGCTGTCATCCGTTTTTTTTCCCCCATTTCCGGCTGTTGCCCCTTTTGTCCGGCGAGGGAAGATTTGCTTCATGCTTTCATTAATTGTGAAAGACTTTCTCCTTTGTTTCATTGGTTAAATTTTATTTCCCATAGATTGCAGGTTACCTTTTCTTTGAAAGCTTACATCTTTGGCTTTCCTCCCAAAAAGGGAACCACATCCATTGTATTCGGGTTCCTAACCGCTACTGCTAAACTGGCCGTATACCTGTCGCGGAAGGCGAAGCTGGGCGGCAGACCCATGCAGGAATGCAGTATCATGGTGTTCTTTAGTTCATTGGTGTCAGCAAGGCTCAAGCTTGAATTTGGCTGTGTCCAAACGGCAAACGACCTTGCTAATTTTGTTGCGACTTGGTGTGTTGGAGGGATTTGTGAGGTCCAGGAAAACAAATTGTTAATCTCCGTATAATACAGTGCGGGTGTTTCTTATCGTGTGCTGTTTTTTTCTGGCATTTGCACCTTTCTGTTGCTGGGTTTGCAGTGCACCGTTTGTTTTTTTCCTTTCGGGATTGCTATGATTTTACTGATTGCCCTGATTGATTGCTTTTGGTGGTATTCTTGTTTTATACTTTTATAATAAAAAGAGCTTAAAAGTCAAGTCTCTCTCTCTCTCTCTCTCTCTCTCTCTCTCTCTCTCTCTCTCTCTCTCTCTCTCTCTCTCTCTCTCTCTCTCTCTCTCTCTCTCTCGCGCCCCCTGCTGGTCGTTGGTGAGTCGTGCGTGGGTGTGACAATCATGGCTGCTGTGTGTGAGGAGCTGTGAGTACTGTGTTGTGTTGTTTGCCTTTCCCATCCCCCATTTCACTCCCTCTGTGTACTTGTACGTGCTTGTGAAGTTTTCCCCGTGTTTTCCTTCTTTGTTGAGACAAGAGAGAGAAAGAGAGCGCGCACGGTGAGTTTGGTGCGAGTCCTAAAGGACCTTGTGTTCTTCGGGCCTGTGCTCTGCTTGCCGTGTTCTTCATCATCGTCGTTTATCGGCTCCCTTATTCTATTTCTTTTCATTTTACCTTCGCCTGCAGGTTTTGCTCGCGACAGGTTCTCTTTTGTTTGATTTTGAAACCGTTTCTTTCGTTTCATTTATTTTTTAGCTATGGCGAACGTTCGTTTGCACAATAGCAGGTATGAGTCATTGACTCGCAAACACGGGCTTATTGCTTGCCCGCCTGACGGAGTGAGCGTCGAGGACGTGGTAACCAGTATTGGTAACATTGTCGGCCTGGATAATGTCCTCGCTGCCTCCAGGATGAACCACAGAATCGTGGTTTTTGTATCGAAGGAACACCTCGTTAATGAGGTGGTGGAACACGGTTTGTCCTTATCCCAGGGCATTTATTTAAGTGTTAGTCCGATGGACACACCGGCGGTCCGAATCATTTTGTCGAACTTACCGCCGTTTATAAAGAGCGAGCACATTGTCTCTTCGCTTAATCGTTTCGGCACCGTCGTGTCCCGGATATCGATGATCCCCCTGCGACTTCGAGCAGACGCCTCGCTCCGACATGTCATGACCTTCCGGCGTCATTGTTATATTATCCTCAAAGACAACGCTCAGACGCTTAATGCGACCATGACGCTGTCGCTCAATGGTCATAACTATCAAATATATGTGTCGACCGAAACGACGACCTGTTTCATTTGCGGGCAACACGGACATGTTAAAGGTGCCTGCACGAAGGTAACTGTCCCCGTGGGCACGCCTAAACAGGCGGCACCGGGTAATGCTGTGGACAATCAGCCGTCGACATCGACAGCAGCAGTGAGAGATGCCTGTACGAAGGTAACTGTCCCCGTGGGCACGCCTAAACAGGCGGCACCTGGTAATGCTGTGGACAATCAGCCGTCGACATCGACAGCAGCAGCGAGAGATACCTGTACGAAGGTAACTGTCCCCGTGGGCACGCCTAAACAGGCAGAACCTGGTAATGCTGTGGACAATCAGCCGTCGACATCGACAGCAGCAGTGAGGGATTCCTCCGTGAATGATGAAGGTTTCACTGTTGTTACTGCTCGGAAGAAGCACAAACGGCCGAACAATAATGACGAAGCAGCAACGAGGGATTCAAAAAAGATTGTGTTGACTGGAAGCGACAATGGACCCCTCACTGGGGTGGCTCCTTGTGTTACCGGCATAGCCTTACACAATAGATTTGCATCTCTAACTCCTGATGATGATAAAGAATTAATGAATCAGAGTGAAAGAGCTGCTTGTGATGACAATAATGGACCTACAGAGCCCATTTTAGCCTCCGCCTCTGCGGGGCGTGAGGAACCTGAGGAGGTCGTGCCTCAGAATGGCCTGGGCTGTGCGGACATGGAATGCACAGTTTCTGTCTGTGCGGGGCATGAGGCACCTGAAGAGGTCGTGCCTCAGAATGCCCCGGGCTGTGCTGACATAGAATGTACAGTCTCTGTCTGTGCGGGGCGTGAGGCACCTGAGGAGGTCGTGCCTCAGAATGTCCAGGGCTGTGCGGAATGTACAGTTTCTGTCCGTGCGGGGCGTGAGGCACCTGAGGAGGTCGTGCCTCAGAATGTCCCGGGCTGCGCAGACATGGAATGCGCAGTTTCTGTTTCAGCTGGGCATGACGCACCTGAGGAGGTTGTGCCTCAGGATGTCCCAGGCTGTGCCCTCAAGACATATACAAGTTCTGTCGTTGAAACGCCTCATATAATTCCGGAGCGTGGCATGACCATAGCGGGTCATGAAGAGGTGAATCTCGCAACACCTGTTGCATCATTGTCTGATTTGCAGACGTGTCCAAAACCTGCAGACATTCAGGGGATGGCACACACAGCATCTGCTGCACCGGCACCTGCTTTATCGTTAGAGGGTGAGACTCACGCTGATCAATTGGACTATGACTCCGATGGAGCCTCATCCCTCACGTCTGGCATCAGCATCGAGGCTTGGAACGAAGTGTTGTTGTCTCATGGGCCGGAGGGTGACCCGGGCATCACACCTGCAGAAATTCTAAAATTCCTGAAAGACACTTTTCGGAAGAGGCGAGTAAAGGTGAAAGATTTCTTTCCAGACCTAAAAATCTTCATAACATCCGCGAAATATCTCGTCCTGAAGTCCAGCCAGTTCGGAGTTGGGGAACGAGAAGTATTCCGCCTCAAGAAGTACATCGTCAAAGCGAAGGAAGAGCTACAAGTAGACCAACCTTCCGCTATATAACCCCTTCCCCTTCTTCTTCACATGACCTTTTCTGTAGCTACCTTGAATATCAATGGGGGGCGGTCCCCATTGCGCAAGACCCAGGTGAAATTACTCACTGAGGAAAAGCATATTGATGTCATGCTTTTACAGGAGACGAGATGCAGTCCTTCGTGCGAAAGCCAATGGCGAAGGTTGATGAACGGCCAATGGTTTTTCAGTAGCTTGGCTTGCCCTAGAGCCGGGGTAGCTATATTCTTCTCATCTTCTTTTTTCCTCCAAACTGACATTGTTTTTGAAGACATAATTAAGGGGTATCTAATTTCTGTGTCTTTCACCTTCAATGGTTACAGGCACACACTTTTTAATGTCTACTCACCCAGTGACAGCACTGACAGGGTCACCTTCTTCACACAGTTAGAAACATCACTCACTCATGCAGATTTTAATAATCTTGTTTGCTTGAGTGGGGATTTTAATTGTACTCTAGACTCTGCCATGGACCGGAACGGTAAAGAACCTCATCTAGCTAGTACCATCCCACTGGCAAGGGTTTTATCTAAATTCTCTTTCGTTGATGCGTGGAGACTTCACAACCCCCTCATACGCCAGTATACATGGTGTCGCTGTCTTGACGGTCGGCTTTCCTTCGCTCGGCTAGATCGTGTTTACATAAATAGTAACTTTCTTAACATGATGGGCAATGTGCAAATTTTACCAATCGGTTTCTCCGATCATCACATGGTCACCTTTTCTCTTCTCTCTCCGATACGGAACTATGGAGCTGCACATTGGATTTTTAATGTGGACCTTTTAGAGGATCAAGCTTTCCTTAAAGCCTTCCGGGTTTTCTGGGGTACACTGCTTTTGCGGAAACCTTCTTTTTCTTCCCTCAATCAATGGTGGGATAATGCCAAGGTGCAAATTAAAACCTTTTGTCAGCAGTATAGATTCTTTTGTTCAAAAGATGAGTCTCTCTTTAAAAGTGTTATTGAAAAAGAAATTTTAGCTTTGCAAAGCCATCTGTCACCTTCCAACACAATGGAAACGAATCTTTCATTGGCCAAAAAGAAAGCTATTCTCAACAGGCTATGTGTAAAACAAGCTAGAGGTGCCATGGTTCGTCTCCGTGTGGAGAATTTGCGTCATCTGGACGTGCCTTCTAGTTTCTTCTTTCGACTTGAACACACTTCAAAGGGTAGCGAGCAGCTCACCTTGTTACGGACTGTGCAGGGCAATATGATAAAGGATCACAAGGGCATTAGAACCCTGGTTAAAGATTACTTCTCTGATCTGTATTGTAGGAAAGACATTGATGACGAAATGGTGCATTCTTTAACCGCGTCCTTGCCCACCTTGTCAGCTACTGCACGTCAAGAGCTGGACAGAAAGATAACTATGGAGGAACTGTTTGTTGCACTACAAGCCTTGCCGAATGGAAAAGCCTCTGGCTTGGATGGACTCCCCGTAGAGTTCTACAAAGCTTTCTGGGATCTCTTTGGGACGGAACTGTTGGAAATATTTTCTGACAGTTTACGACTCAACCAACTGCCACTCAGCTGCCGTAGAGCGGTGCTTGCCCTAATACCCAAGAAGGGAGATCTGCATCGGGTGGAAAATTGGCGTCCGATATCCTTGCTATGCGTGGATTATAAAATCTTTTCCAAGGCTCTCACCAACCGGCTCAGAGTCGTGATTGGGGAGATCATACACCCAGATCAATCTTACTGTGTCCCTAAAAGGTCAATTCACGACAGTATCTTTATTGTACGTGACATGATTGATATCTGCTCTCTCGAACAAAGAAATGTTGGTCTGGTGTTCCTCGATCAAGAAAAGGCCTTCGATGCCATCGATCACTTTTATCTTTTCTCTGTTTTACGGGGGTTTGGTTTTGGTGAATTTTTTATCTCTCACGTACAGCTACTGTATAATAACATTTTTAGTTTAGCAAAAGTTAACAACATTTTATGTCAGCCTTTCCCGGCTAGTAGAGGCATTCGTCAAGGTTGCCCTCTTTCCGGCCTCCTGTACTCCCTCGCGATTGAGCCTTTGCTCGTTCGTTTGCGCGCACGTCTTCCTGGTTTCGTTCCTCAACCAACTGCGAACCCGTTCAAGGTGATTGCTTATGCAGACGATCTTTGTGCAATCGTTCACTCGGATGAGGACGTCTTGGCCTTGGTCCAATGCGTCCATGAATTCAGTTTGGCAAGTTCGGCAAAAGTGAATTGGAAAAAGAGCAGAGCTCTCTACCTTGGTCCGCAAAATGGCGCCACTCCTCCGACTCTGCCGGAGCAACTCGAATGGGCATGGGATGGCGTTCTTTACCTTGGTGTCTTTCTTGGTACCGAAAACTTCATTTTGAGAAACTGGGAATCTCTCATAATTAAAACTGAGAGGCGGCTGCTAAAATGGAAGGGCTTACTCTGCCAACTCTCCTATCGGGGCCGAACCCTCATTATAAATAACCTTGCAGCATCGATGCTTTGGCACGTTTTTATGGCACTGCAGCCCCCGGATTTTATTCTTAAAAAACTGCAATCTATTTTTATTGACTTCTTTTGGGGGGGGAAGCACTGGCTCAAACCTGGTGTGTTAAACCTACCCGTTGCTGAAGGAGGACAGGGTCTGATTGCCATTACCAGTAAAGTTATGGCTTTTCGCCTCCTGTCGCTTCGTCGACTGCTGTACACAGACGTCCCGTGGAAGGCATTGGCTCACTGCCTGCTTCGGCAGGCAGGGAGACTCGGCTACGATCAGGAGCTGTTCCTTATTGGCAGCAAGAAAGTCGATATGGCATCAGTCCCCCTGTTCTACAGGAGTGTGCTGGAGGCATGGCAGGCGGTTACCGTTCGCCGTGATAACAGTAATTATTCCCTTGAAATGTTCTTAAACGAGCCAATTTTTTTAAACCCCATTTTTGAAGGGGTCTGCAGTGATCGTACTTTTATGCAAAAGTTTATTGATGCTGGATGCACCAAGGTTAAAGATTTTAGAACCCCTCCTCCTTACAAGTGGAAACCAGCTGCTGACGTCGCTGTTGCCACTGGAGTTAGGTCCATTCGGGTCATTGGGAGGATATTCTCTGTGATTCTGCGCTTTTTCAAGCAAACCAAGCTAAAATGGGCTCCACAGGTGGAAGCTGGCCCTCTCTCATCCCAACACCCCTTTCCAGAGCTTTTGCTTCTTTTTCAAGGTTTCACCTCCTTTAAGTTGATGGAAAAATCCTCTGTTTATGGCATGTGTGTCAAAACCCTTGTTTCTGATAGACCTGCAGAACCACAAGCGCACTGGAGGAGAATGCTCCAGACTACTCATTCTACTTCGATAAACTGGCTTGTTATGTACAAGGTACCCATTGCCAAACGCTCCGGGGACTTGCAGTGGCGATTGGCACATCACATTTTACCCTCAAACGTTTTGATACACCGAATGTGTCCACATGTCCTTGAAAAGTGCCCTTTTTGTGATGCCCAGGAAACTCTTTTTCATGCCTTTGTTGGATGCCCAAGATTGACACCACTTTTTACTGTTTTATCGCATGTCATTCAAGGGTTGGGGTTGGTTTTTACACACTGTGTTTTTATATTTGGTTTTAGTATTAAACGCAGATGTAGGCACGAATGTTTTTTAGCCAACTTTTTAATTTCTGAGGCAAAACTTGCTATATATGTGTCCAGGAAAAGGAAAATCCGGAACAGTGTTGTTCCAGTGGATGACGCTGTAGTCTTTCTTAGGTCATTGGTGTCGTCTCGGCTGAACCTGGAATTGTCTTTTGATAACTGTGGGGACTTCCAGAAACGATGGTGTGTTCGGCGTTCCTTGTGCAGTTTAACTGACGGAGTCCTTACATTAAACTTGTAATATAGCATTGCTCTCTTATTTGGTGTAATGTGAAATGCTTCGAAATGGTACCTTTTTATGACTGTATATATCAACTTTATTTGCTGTCTGTTTTGATTTGTAACCATGGTTTTCTTTTTCTCACTGTCTGTATTTGTAGAAATGCTCTCATGACCTGTAAATATTTTTTGTTTTACCTGTCTGCATTGGTGGAAAAGGTTTTTTCCTTCAAAAAAAGGAATGAAATCTCTCTGTCTCTCTCTCTCTCTCCCTCTCTCTCTCTCTCTCTCTCTCTCTCTCTCTCTCTCTCCCTTTCTCCCTCTCTCTCCCTCTCTCAATGTTTCGCTTAATTTAATTAAATGCTTAATTTTGCTCTTGATGTGGTCATAGCTCTTGCATGAGCATTTCCTTTGAAATTGTTTGTGGTTTTGTTTGTGTCTTCACCTTTGGTTTGTAAAATTTTTATACTTGCTGGTTTCCTTTAAATATCCTTTGCTCCTTTTGGTGAATTCATGATCCTTACGGAATGTTTCTTTAAACTGGTTGCTTTGCTTACAACCGCTTTGTGGAATTGCTTGTATTTTTATAATAAAAGGGCACAAAAGTCTCTCTCTCTCTCTCTCTCTCTCTCTCTCTCTCTCTCTCTCTCTCTCTCTCTCTCTCTCTCTCTCTCTCTCTCTCTCTCCGCTGGCTGTCGGTGTGTTTGGGCGCGGCAAGATGGTGGCTGTGCATGTGTGGTGAGGTACGAGCTGCTCTGCTGTTCTACTCTTTTGTCCCTTTCCACGTCGTATCTCACCTTTTCCTTCCCCCTGTTCGTTTATCTTTACATCCTTACTCTGCATTTGTGCCCCAACCCCTCCCCTTTGATCAGACCCAACACTTCGGGGCTTCGGCCTCCCCCATCCCCCTCTGCCTCCCTTTTCCCTCCTCGATTCCCTTTTCTTACCTCGTTTGTATTTATATTCACTCCGTGTCCTTTGTTTCCTTTTCCGTTTCTGAGAGAGAGAAAGAGAGCCCGCAGCTGTTTGTGGATAACTTTTGCATTAATCGGCGGCCCATCCCGTCCTCCGGCTGATCGCTTTTTCTCCACCAGCTGTGTTTGTTTTTCGCCTTTGAAAATCTGTCTCGGCTCGTAATTAATTAATCACTGTTCGAGAGCGATATTCACTCTCCCGTCCTCGTCCCCCCCCCCCCTCGTCCCCCCCCCCCTCGTCCCCTGTCCCACCCCCCCCCTCGTCCCCTGTAAATTATGACCTCGTTTTCGCGTTACGCAGCATATGAAGCGTTAACTCGTAGACATGGCGTTGTTTGTGTCCCACCGAACGAGGTCAGTGTCGAAGACCTCGTTATTGCTGTGGGCAACATAATCGGTATTGATAAAGTTCGCGCGGCCTCACGAATGAACAAACGTGTCGTTATTTTCGTATCCGAGGCTGAACTGGTTCACGAGATTGTACGTACAGGATTATCGACAGATGACGGACATTTCGTACTCGTGTCCCCTCTCGACACTCCAGCCGTTAAGGTCATCATCTCGAACTGTCCTCCATTCCTGAAGAACGAGAGACTGGTCTCCGAACTATCTCGTTATGGTACTGTGGTTTCGCATGTCACGATGTTACCTTTACGTTGCCAGGACGACCGGGCTAAACATGTGATGTCTTTCAGGAGACAAGCTTATCTTGTACTTCCTCCTTCTAACGTCGAAAGAACGCTGAACATTGTTTTGAAATTCAAAATTGATAATCATGATTACCAATTATACGTAACCACTGATACCTTGAAATGTTTTGAATGTGGTAAATTCGGACACCTGAAACGCTCTTGCCCAAAAACGGCTTCGTCGAACGATGGGACAAACCACGTAAACAACAAGGGTTCTTCTTCTTCATCTTTTGCTTCGGCTGTGAAGGGAACATCTTCCATGTCCGGCAATAACGCTCAGCCTTCCCATCCCGATGATCCAAACAGCACAACGAACGTCGGGGATGGTTTCACCATTGTTCCGTCAAGAAAGAGAAAGACCCTTCCCGACGGTCATTTAACTCAGAAAAAGGCAGCATTTAACAATAAGCAACCTGTCGGTAACACCCCCCCAGTCGTGACCGATGCCACTCTACAAGGCTTACCTGGGACAAACCCTGTACCTACAGCCAACAAGTTCGGCCCCCTTTCATGTGAGGACATAGACGTTCCACATGCAGGGACTGGTTTACCTGTTAACAAATCAAATGGAATCGTCTCACCTGTTACGGACTCGGCTATTGGAAAGTCCTCTGATGATTTTGCTGAGACCACTGGTGATGAACCTGCTGAGACCACTGGTGATGAACCTGTCGAGACCATGGATGATGAACCTGCTGAGACCATTGGTGATGAACCTGCCGAGACCACTGGTGATGAACCTGCCGAGACCACTGGTGATGAACCTGCTGAGACCATTGGTGATGAACCTGCCGAGGCCACTGGTGATGAACTTGCTGTCACTTTGGAAAATGTTAATCCTGAGCATGATGATGCTGAATTCCCGCCAGCAGAAAATAGCGAAACTGTCCCAGTTACTGCTCTCACTTCATCACCGGGTGAAGCTGGAATCGCAGGAATCAATATCTTGCAAGAGACTCCTATTCTGCTAGATACCGCCACACCATCGGAGGTTGTTGCAGTCGGGGGAAGCAACATCGCTGCATCTGCTGATGCTGTTTCTGTTTCACAAAATCCACAGATTATTGCTGTTATTCCTCAAAGCAATGTTCCCACGGTGGGAGAGCACACAGATGTTACAACTAGTGCAGGTCCGTGTGCCAATATTGATGACAGCAGCGACATGCAGGATTATACAAGCTTGTGTGATTCGGAAATTAAAACTGACTCCGACGAATCTGACCTGGAGGAAGCAAACAGCCAGGTGGAAGCAATGGAGAAACCTACCAGTCTAGGTCCTACTTCCCCTGAACAAATACGACTTTTCTTGCAAAATACGTACAGGAAACGCAGTATAAACCTAACAGAATACTTTCCCGATTTACCGTCCTTCCTTGAGTGTGCTCAGGCTATTATACGCAGGCCTGACTTATTCAACTTTCCTCAGACACATTGTCACCGTTTAAGAAAATTGATCGCCAAGACGAAAAAGACTCTAAGTTAATTCATGGTGAGTTTCAAGATTGGAACAGTAAATGTCAATGGTGGTGGAAGTTCACTCCGCCAGATCCAGATCAAGCAGCTGATAAACGCAAACGGTCTCGACATAGCGTTGTTGCAGGAGACCCACGCTGTCAGATCTGTTCAGGCCCAGTGGCGGCTCATTATGGATAAGGAGTGTTTCTTTAGTAACAGCTCCTCGTCTAAGGCAGGAATCATGTTTGTCTTAGGGAAACATTTCCAACCATCCTCGCTTCAATTTGCGAATATCATTGATGGCCATCTTGCCTCTGTGACCTTCTATCTCAATCAGGTCAAGTTTACAATCCTTAATGTGTATGCTCCAAGCAAAAATGGTGAGCGGATCTCCTTCTTTGCTGAACTGAGAAAGTTCCTCCAAACACTGGATCTGCAGACTTGTCTAATTATTGGTGGCGATTTTAACTGTACTGTTAATGCCTCATGCGACCGAAACGGGCCGGAACCTCAACCATGTACCGCAAAACTCTTTGCAAATATCATCGCAAAATATAATCTCCATGATGTCTGGCGCTTGCAACACCCTTCCGAACAATCCTACACATGGTGTCGTTGTTCCAACAACCACATCTCACTTGCGAGGCTTGATCGCATTTATGTAAATTCTCACCTGTTACATGGAGTTTGCAAATCTGACATCGTGCCTTCCGGTTTCTCCGATCACTTCCTAGCTCGAGCATTCGTTCAACTCTCGAAACCGTGTCCAGGGAGTTCTCACTGGAAGTTCAACAATAGTTTAATAGAAGACTTCAACTTTATTCAGGCTTTTGAATCTTTCTGGACAGATCTCTTGGAACGGAAGCTAAGCTGTTCTGTTAACCCACTGGTGTGGTGGGATCTAGTAAAAACCCAAATCAAAGGCTTCTGCCAACAATACCAGAGCTTCTCAAAAAGGGCTGATTATGAAGCAAGGAAATTATTGCAATCAGAGATTTTACATCTTCAGAGGGTCACAGGACAAAATAATAATGTGCAAAGAGCCTTAACCGAAAAACAGTCTTTATTGAAAGAAATAACTGAGAGGAATGCACGTGGTGCCCTAGTTCGGATGAGGGTGCAGCACCTTAACGAGACAGACATACCAACTAAGTATTTTTTTTCCTTAGAGAAACGCCTCCCGAACAAACAGCTCTCTCAACTGCGTTTGGCAGACTCATCCATCACTTTCAACCAATCAGTTATTAAACTTTTCACAAAGGAATATTTCTCGGAAAATATACTCGATGGAGCAAATAAATCCCGTCAGTGTCGCCTCTATCTCCGTAGGGCTGCCAGTGTTGTGTGAGGGTGGACGTTCCTACCTGGAGGGGCCCATTACCTTGGACGAACTTGGCGCCGCTCTGCACAGCCTTGCTGTTGGGAAAGCGCCCGGATTGGACGGACTCACAACTGAATTTTATAATAAATTCTGGCATCTACTGGGTCCCGAACTCCTCAACACCTTGAACGCAAGCTGCCAGCTTGGAGAGCTCCCTCAGAGTTGCCGACGGGCTATTCTCACCCTCATTCCAAAGAAAGGAGACTTGCTCTATATTAAAAACTGGCGCCCAATCTCTTTGCTATGCACAGACTATAAAGTATTCTCAAAAGCCCTGGCATTGCGACTTACTCCTCATCTCTCCTCATTGTTGAAAGAAGACCAATGTTATTGTGTACCCAAGCGCTCCATCTATGACAACATCTCCCTCGTAAGAGACATGATTGAACTGTGCAAAGAAAACCCCACAGATTTGGGACTCCTTCTCCTTGATCAGGAGAAGGCCTTTGACCGCGTCGATCATCGGTACCTCTTCAAAGTGCTTGAACGGTTTGGACTTGGTCCGACCTTCATTTCTTACATTAAGATACTGTATAACAATATCTCTAGTGTGCTTAAGATAAACAATGGACTTGTTACACCCTTGCCTGTCAACAGGGGAATTCGACAAGGTTGCCCCCTCTCTGGCTTGCTCTATGCTCTCTCCATCGAACCCTTACTGGGTTATTTGCGTGCTAGACTAACCGGGGTTGGTTTTTCTCATCTTGAACGGCCCATTAAGGTGCTGGCATATGCTGATGATGTGTGTGTTTTTGTGCGGAACCTCAATGACATTAACGTTGTCCGTTATTGTCTATCCGTGTTTGAAAAGGCTTCTTCAGCCAAAGTGAATTGGGAGAAAACGAGCGCCATTTGGCTTGGTCCGTCATGTCACTCGGCACCCAAACTTCCTGCTCCTCTTGCATGGGCCACTGATGGCGTGAAATACCTTGGAGTGTTCTTGGGTAATGACGCCACAGTAGCAAAGAATTGGGCTGGTCTGTTGGATCTTGTTGAAGGGAAACTGCAAAAATGGAGAAATCTGATAACACAACTGTCTTATCGTGGAAGGGTCTTGGTGATCAACAGTTTGGTGGCCTCTACCCTATGGCACAGGTTCTTTGTGCTGCACCCTCCGGTAGTGTTGCTTCAACAGCTCCAGAAGTGCTTTGTGTCTTTCTTCTGGGATGGAAAGCACTGGTTGCGACCCGAGGTCCTCAGCTTGCCACTGACCGATGGAGGCCAAGGCCTGGTTGACATAAAGAGCCGGTTAATGGCCTTTCGACTCTCGGTTGCTCTACGCATGCTGTACATGCACCCCTCTCCACCTTGGGTCGGCGTCGCTCGTCGCCTTTTGCAGCAGGCGGGGAGACTAGGCTATGACCACGCTATATTCTTGATGGATCTCTCGCATCTTGATATGTCTCCCCTCTCCAGGTTTTATCAAAGTGTACTAAACGCATGGCGAACTCTAACAACAACAAGAGCTACGCATTCGTACACAAAGCAAATGTTCTTGATGGAACCTTTGTTTTACAATTCAATTTTCCATGATATGCCTGCTGATAGGTGCCTCGTTCAACGCTTTGTCGCGAAGAACATAAAATCGGTCGCCGATCTTTTAAGCCCAAGTGGCAGTTGGATCGGAGCTGATGCATTGGCAAGCCTGGTTGGCGTGCGATCCTCCAGAGTTGTGGCACGTATGCTACGCTGTGTGCTTCATACCTATGTACAGCTTGCACCTAACTGGGAGCAAGTCCAAGCAGACAACGAACAAGGTGCCTCTCCTGCTACCTTTCCTGAACTTATTTGCAAGTTTTCTCTTGCCAACTCTCCTCCGTGTACCCCCTTTAGCATAGGATTCAATGGGGTCCCGAAACAAAAAGACCTCTATTTGGGTTGCGTAAGTTTCCTTTTGCAAGGGCAAATGACACAGCGGAGGGTTCGATGGAGAGACCTCTTACCTTGTTCCCCCCCATATTTTCCTAATTGGAAAGGATTCTATCATCCTCCTGTGCCGCCACGACATGGTGACCTCCAATGGAGACTTGCACACTGGATCCTCCCCTCTAACCACTTGCTGCACCGCTTCTCAAGTCTCCTAGCAGATGAATGTCCCTTTTGTAAAAGACCTGAAAACCTCTTTCATATTTATGTTGAATGTCAACGGTTGGCTCCTTTATTTATCTTTCTTAAGAATTGTTTTGGCAGGATTGGCTTGGTTTTCAACACTTGTGTTTTCATTTATGGCTTAGACATCTCACACAAGAATATGAATGATGTGTTAGGTAATTTCCTGCTTGCACAGGCAAAAATGGCAGTGTATAAATCAAGAAAAAGAAAAGTTGATGATCCCGGAGCTAATGAGGAAAATGCCTTATTCTTGTTTAAAAATCTTGTGACGAGCCGTGTAAAGTTAGACTTTGCCTTTTTCTCCATAACAGGAAGGCTGCCACAGTTTGAGACCAAATGGTGCGTGAAAGAAGTCATTTGTAAAATCCTGGAGAAACGTTTACTGTTTTGTGAAATGTTTTGTGCATAATTTTTACTGTATTTTACTGTATTAATATTTTTTTGTTTGTTTCTCTGCTTGAAATGACAATGTGACCCCTATTTGGGGGTTTTCTTTTTCTATTTTTATAATAAAAAGATACAAAAGTCAAAAGTCTCTCTCTCTTTCTCTCTCTTTCTCTCTCTCTCTCTCTCTCTCTCTCTCTCTCTCTCTCTTTCTCTTTCTCTTTCTCTTTCTCTTTCTCTTTCTCTCTCTTTCTCTTTCTCTTTCTCTTTCTCTTTCTCTTTCTCTCTCTTTCTCTCTCTTTCTCTCTCTTTCTCTCTCTTTCTCTCTCTTTCTCTCTCTCTCTCTCGCCCCCTGCTGGCCGTTCGTGTGTTGGGCGTGGCAAGATGGCGTGCACTGGTGTTCGTGTGCTGTAGCTCCGTGCTTGTGTTGTGTTGTCCCCCCCCCCCCCATTCCTTCCTTTCCTATCGCGCTTTTGTCGTGTCCTTCTTTACCACCTGTATCCCTTTTCCCCCCTTGAGACAGAGAGAGTGAGAGAAGAGCCCAAAGGTGAGAGCAGACCCGTTCGGTTCAGTTTACCTGCTCCGTCGGTGCTGTTTACCTTACTCGCGTCGTGTGAACTTTATTATTCATTATTTCATTTCGACTTTATTTATTTATTTTGTGTCCTTTCCGCCTGGTCAAGGTGGAAAGGTGAGACATCGCCGTTATGGCGAGTGTTCGTGCACGGCAGGAAGGGTTTGAAACCCTAACAAGGAAGCATGCTTTCGTGTGTGTCCCTCCCGAAGGTGTTCCTACCGAGGACATTATCCTAGCTGTAGGGAATGTTATCGGCGATGAAAATGTCCGCGCCGCGTCGCGGATGAACCAAAAGTTTGTTGTTTTCGTGTCGGACGAGAAGTTCGTGCATGATGTTGTTAGTACCGGTCTGTCATTGAAAGGTGGGCAGTTCGTCATGGTTTCCCCGATGGACACACCGGCGATTAAAGTTATTATTTCAAATGTCGCTCCGTTTATCACAGATGATAAATTAATGGCTGTTCTGACCCGGTATGGAACTGTTGTTTCCCGAATCTCGATGATTCCCCTGGGATGTCGGGATGAACGAGTGAAACATGTTATGAGTTTCCGGAGACAAGTATTCATGGTGCTTCCTGATCGCGGCGACGATACAGGACTAAACATCTCGTTTAAAATTTCGGTAAATGATCGTCAATATCAAATGTACGCTTCGTCAGGCACCTTAACGTGCTTCCTTTGTGGAGCCTTCGGACACGTTAAAAGGTTTTGTCCCAAAGCATCTTGTACGAAGTGCGGCAAATTGGGACACACCAATGTGGGCTGTAAAAAAGAAAACGCCCCGACCGTGCTTCCTCATGCCTCGACCGTGCTTCCTCACGCCTCGACCGTGCTTCCTCACGCCTCGACCGTGCTCCCCGACGCTCAAACCGTGCTCCCCGACGCTCAAACCGTGCTTCCTGGCGCTCAAACCGTGCTACCTGAAGCCCCGACCGTGCTTCCCGACGCCCCGACTGTGCTTCCTGATGTCCCAACTGTGCTTCCCGAGGTCCCGACTACGCTTCCCGAAGCCCCAACCGTGCTACCTGAAGCCCCAACCGTGCTACCCGAAGCCCCAACCGTGCTTCCCGAAGCCCCGACTGTGCTTCCCGACGCCACGACTGTGCTTCCCGACGCCCCGACCGTGCTTCCCGACGCCCCGGTGCTACCCAAACCCAGTGAGATGGCACTTGGTGATGCTAGTACTGCTGACGAACCCATGAATGAAGAACTTGTCATACTGACCAAAAAACGGAAAGCACCACTAACAAATAGCCCCGATGGTGCGATAAAGAAGGCTGTCTTGGGCAGAGACACTGTCTCTGCAAAAGAGGGCAAAACGTTTACAGCAAACGAAAATATCGAACGCCAAAGTGGTAAAGAAGATGTTACTGATTTCCCAAGCTCTGAGAATAAAGCCGACATTGATCCGAACAATGCGGCCATTTTTGAGCCTGAACGCGAAGCCCCACCGGTCCCCCCTCCAGTAGCTGAGCGGACTGGTGACCAAACAAATTGCTCTGTCTCACAAACAGAAATCGTAACCCCGGCTACGCAGAGATCTGCAGCCATTTGCCAAAGCACACATAAAGAAAGTAAGCACCAGTCTGCTCGTGAGTGTGCACCAGAGTACCCAACGAAATCTCAGGAGATGCCTCCAGAGGAGCTTGTGAGAGCTGCAAGTAAGGCCCAAGATCCAGGTGGGACATTATCAGACCTGTCAGAGTCTGAGGACGAGGTGGAAGTGACTGAGCTGTCACAGTCATCAGCATCTCAGTCACAGATACCCCCCCAACACATCGTGTCGTTTCTAGCCGAAACGTACAGACAGCGTAACATAGTCATTAAAGACCATTTTGACGATTTGGCTGCATTCATCCACACTGCAAAATCCATAATTAAAACGCCTGAACAATTCGACCTGAATAAGTCACAATACCACAGGTTAAGAAAATTCATCACACGTGCAGGTGTAGAGTGTTCCCAGCCACAGGCTGATTTCATCAATACAGGATGAAAACTATAAAACTCGCAACCTTAAATATTAACGGTGGTGGTGCTAGACACCTCCGCCAGGTCCAAGTAAAAAACATATTTCAACGGAAAAAGGTGGATGTGATCTTACTTCAAGAAACTCACATCACACCAAATGTGGAACATAACTGGCATCAACTTTTTAAGAGCCAATGCTATTTCAGCAATTTATCAGCTTCATCTGCTGGAATCGGCTTCTTGCTGAAGCCAGGCCTCGTGTGTGAGTCATGCCATTTTCAGGAGGTAATAAATGGTCGGCTTAGCTCTCTCAAACTAGTAAGCCATAACTTCCATTACACTATTTTTAATGTGTATGCGCCAAGTGATAGCGTAGAGCGTAAGTCCTTCTTCACCGCAATGATAAATCACTTAAGATCAGTTGATTTTGATCATTGTGTGTGTGTCGGAGGTGATTTCAATTGCACCTTCGACCCATCGGTTGACAGAAATTCTGCCGAACCCCATCCTGAGTCCCATGTACACTTATCCAATTTTTTTTAGCACAATGGGCCTCGTTGATGTTTGGCGGTTGCACCACCCAAGCACATCCCAGTACACCTGGTGTCGATGCGCCAATAGTCGAGTATCCTTGGCAAGGCTTGACAGATGGTACATCAACGTACCCTTTAAAAATACTGCGGTTTCTTCAAATATTTTTCCTTCCGTGTTTTCAGACCATCATATGGTAACCCTAAACCTTTCCTTTCCTCAACCCGCAAGTAGGAGCGCTTATTGGAAGTTTAATGTTAGACTTCTAGAAGATGGTATGTTTAAGGAAGCCTTTCGTGTTTTCTGGGCAAGTCTAGTAGCAAAGAAATCTTCCTTTTCTTCATCCAGCATATGGTGGGATAACATGAAATCTCAAATTCGGGTTTTTTGTCAATGTTTCCAATCACACAGCACAAACGACAAGCACATTACAATGGCCCGGTTGGAATTGGATATTCTACATTTGGAGAATAAATTGGCTCATGAAAACAATGACGCCAATTACCGGTTATTGCTTGTAAAGAAAGCTCTTTTAAGGGAGTTAGTTCAAGAGAAAGCAGCCGGAACACTAATTAGACTTAGAATACAGAATGTAAAGTTATCAGACACCCAAAACAAGTCTTTCTTTCATTTAGAATCCTTAAGCAAGCCATCACGGCTAATCTCTTCTGTTTTGGACTCAAGAGGCAACGTTGTTGTCAACGAAGATGATGTTAGAATAAACATTATTGAATTCTTTACAAAACTTTTTGAGGAGCAGACTGTTTGTAATGATACAATGATGGATTTAACCTCTCACCTCCCCTCCCTAACTGAGGCTCAACGGTTGGAGCTTGACCTACCAATCACCCTCCTTGAGCTAACCTGTGCTCTTGCTGCCATGGATTCAGGGAAAGCTCCGGGTATTGACGGTCTACCTCCCGAATTCTTTCTGACATTTTGGGACCTTTTAGGCCCTGAGTTGCTGAATGTTTTGGACACTTCTATACAGACTGGTATAATGCCGCTGAGTCTAAGAAGAGCCGTAGTGTGCTTGCTCCCGAAAACTGAAGATCCCCGACTTTTGGTGAACTGGCGACCGATCTCCCTGCTGTGCACAGACTACAAGCTTTTTTCAAAAGTACTAGCTAATCGACTAAAAAAGGTTATCGGTGATCTAGTACTGCCAGAACAGAGTTACTGTGTTCCTGGAAGATCCATCCATGATAATATTTCTTTAATTAGAGATCTCATTGATGGTAACCGTGTTAAAGAAGACTTTGGAATGATGTCGCTTGATCTTGAAAAGGCATTTGACAGTATCGACCATAAGTTTATGCATCATGTGTTACAGGCATGCGGCCTCGGAGCAAACTTTCGTTCCTACATTTCCTTGCTATACACGGATGTATTTAGTTTAATTAAGATTAATAATGTGCTGGCTCCCCCCATCAAGGTTCGGAGAGGGGTCCGGCAAGGGTGCCCAGTCTCTGGTTTATTGTTTGCTCTTTCTTTAGAGCCTCTTCTCAATCTACTGAGAAAGAAGATTTCTGGAATAGCACTCACTCCCATGAGTGCACCGCTAACCCTATGTGCTTATGCGGATGACGTCTGCATCTTTGTAAAAGATAAGGATGATATCGATATCGTTGTTGAGTGCCTGTCAAAGTTTCACGCTGCCTCCTCTTTAAAAATCAATTGGAACAAGAGCAAGACGTTATGGATACCCTCCCTTTATCGCAACCTTCTTCAGCCTGTACCACAGCCGCCCCCATCCCTCCCCGCAGGGTTGCTGTGGGGAAGTGAGGGAATTAAGTACTTGGGCATATTCCTTGGTTCCCCACAGTATGCTCAAAGAAATTGGGACGGGGTAATTGAGCAAGTGGGAGAAAGATTGAACCGATGGAAAAGGGTTTTACCTCATTTGTCCTTCAAGGGCCGTGTGCTAGTGATCAACAACTTAGTTGCCACAATGTTGTGGCATAAGTTCATCTGCCTGCAACCGCCGGAGGCTCTACTCAAAGCACTCCAGGGCAAACTGGTGGACTTCTTCTGGGGAGGCTACCACTGGCTACGACCCGATGTGATATGTCGCCCCTCGGCTGAGGGTGGCCACAACCTCGTCGACATCAAAGCCCGCCTAATGGCCTTCCGGCTGCGGTCCATTCAACGTCTCCTCTACATGGAACATCTGCCAGGCCGGCTCCCTGCACGCCTTGTACTGCAGCGAGCGGGTAGGCTCGGGTACGGGTTTGAACTCTTTCAAATGAACCTCCAGCATGTCGACATATCGGTTCTCCCTGCTTTTTACCAAAGCCTCTTAAATGCCTGGCAGAGCCTTTCTGTGAGTCGTCAGGCGGACACATATGTAACGAAAATGCTGGCACACGAGCCTTTGTTCTATAACCCTCTCTTTCCCGACATTCCAAAGAGTCGAGATTTTTGCCAACACTTTATAGCAGCTGGTATTGTGAAGGTGCGGCATCTCCGACATGACTCAGGGTATGGTTGGAAATCCGTAAGTGAAATCGCCGACCTGACAGGGATTTGGTCCCATAGGATGATTGCAAAAATTTTGAGGAAAATGATTCAGTTGGGACGGCAACTTGGCCTAACTTGGACTCGAGGTACAGAAGAAGATCCAAATGAGCCGACAGTGCCTAAATTAATTGTTGAACCCATTCAAAACGATTTGCCCCCTGTTAGCGATGGGTCAAAGCTTTTCCAGACAATGGACAGCAAGGGCATCTACAAGATGTGCCTCAAGCTGTTAAATGGGAACCCGTCGCTAAATGGAGTTACCCGATGGAAAGGATTGTTACCCGGAGGACCCCCCTCCGAACCTATCTGGGAAGCCATGTACAGTGAGCCCACATCCAAAAGAACAGGTGATCTCCAGTGGCGTTTGGCCCACTGGATTGTTCCCTCCAACATGTTTATTAGACATTTTTCTCCTGTATCTGTTTGTTGTCCCTTCTGTGCAGTCAATGAAGATTTGTTTCATGCATTCATAGACTGTGTACGATTATTTCCTTTGTTTCATTGGTTGAATTATATTGCACACAAAATGCATATTACTTTTTCTTTGAGAAATTTCATCTTTTGTTTTGCCCCTAAACAAGATCCTGTATCTAAACTGTTTAGTTTCCTAATAGCAACTGCGAAACTTGCTATTTATTTAACAAGAAAAGATAAACTATCTGGCAAACCGACAGAGCACTGCAATATCATGTTGTCTTTTAATGCATTGGTCTCAGCAAGATTGAAACTTGAGTTTACCTTTTCCAACGTGACCGGAAATCTTCAAAACTTTATTGATACTTGGTGTGTCGGTGGTTTTTGTGGAGTTGAAGAAAACGAATTGAAAATACTGTTATGAGATACTGATTATGTTTCTTATTTGATGATCATTTGGTGGTTCTTCTTTTTGTTGGCAGTATTGATTTGATTGTAAAACACGTATATTGTTACTTTTTATATTTTTATAATAAAAAGACTCAAAAGTCTCTCTCTCTCTCTCTCTCTCTCTCTCTCTCTCTCTCTCTCTCTCTCTCTCTCTCTCTCTGTGTCTCTGTCTCTGTCTCTGTCTCTGTCTCTGTCTCTGTCTCTGTCTCTCTCTCTGTCTCTCTCTCTCTCTCTCTCTCTCTCCCGTTCGTGTGTTGGGCGTGGCGTCATGGCGGCTGTGAGCAACTGCTCTGTGGTGTAGCGAGTTCTTTGTGAGTTTTCCTCCTCTCCTGCCCTCCCCTGCCCCCCCCCTCTCCTTTCCATCCTGTGTACTTTGGCATTTTGTTTTCATCCTTCCTATACCTTTGTCTTCAAGAGAGAGAGGTTTGAGAGCGGACCCATTTTGGGTGCGGCCTACCGGCTTCGACGACGCTTTGTAAGCCTTTTTGTGCTTATACTGCACGTTTATTATTTATTCTAGTTTGATTTATTTCGTTTTGGTACCTACTTGTCCGGTTCGGACAAGTGGGGGGGGTGTTAATTCGCTGGGATGGCGAATGCACGCTCTCGGTTAGAGGCGTTCGACAACTTAACAAGGAAGCATGTAGTCTAGTAGGAAGACTAGGTCCCCCTGCACCCCCCGGAGATATACTTCTAATCAGTGTTTCTAGATTGGAAACAATGTGTAGAAAATGACTAGCTATGGCCCCAAGCTGAAAAAATGTCCCACATACCATTTTTATGCAAATTACTGCTGCCATTATCAAAAAAAGACTAGGTCCCCCTGCACCCCCCCGGAGATATACTTCTAATCAGTGTTTCTAGATTGGAAAAAATGTGTAGAAAATGACTAGCTATGGCCCCAAGCTGAAACAATGTCCCACATACCATTTTTATGCAAATTACTGCTGCCATTATCAAAAAAACGATTTTTGACATATCTCAGCCAATATTGCAGATAATTGAAAAATGAAGGTGTCTAGACCCATGTTTTGAAGGGCATAGATCATGATAGAACTATTCATAACATGATTACATGTGTCTATGGTATACTAGTATGCTAATTAGTGCTTTATTTACAAAATAATCACAGTTTTACGAAATAATAGACTCATATTAAGGTCCGTCTACACAGACGTTAACACAAAGTTTTATTTTTCTAAATACCCTGTGAAATTCACCGAATGCCCTGTGAAACCTGGGATTCTTCTCCAGCTTTTTCAAGGGCCCGACTTTTCCCTTCCCTTTGAAGGCACTGGTGCAGTCTTCTCCGCTGAACACATAGTACCCCAGGAGAGTGGCACAGTAGTCCTCTCCCAGGGATTCTGCCAGCTCAGAGACGTTGACAAGTTGGCGATGCTTCCCTGACCCTGTATCCAGGTACACCGTCAGCTTGATGTTGTGGGCATGGTGGAGCAGGATCAGGAGGATGTCTGTGTCCGGTGTTCTGACTACAGCGTTCTTGTATCCGATGGTAGCAGCATGATGGAGGTACAGAACCACCCTGGTATCAGTCTCTTCCTGGTTGCTGTAGATCGTGGGGAGTTCACGTACCTCGACCTGAAACACAAAAAGGCACCGCATTTCAATCACCAGTCACTGCCAGTTTCAGTATATCTCCGGGGGGTGCAGGGGGACCTAGTCTTTTTTTGATAATGGCAGCAGTAATTTGCATAAAAATGGTATGTGGGACATTTTTTCAGCTTGGGGCCATAGCTAGTCATTTTCTACACATTTTATCCAATCTAGAAACACTGATTAGAAGTATATCTCCGCGGGGTGCAGGGGGACCTAGTCTTTTTTTGATAATGGCAGCAGTAATTTGCATAAAAATGGTATGTGGGACATTTTGTCAGCTTGGGGCCATAGCTAGTCATTTTCTACACATTTTTTCCAATCTAGAAACACTGATTAGAAGTATATCTCCGGGGGGTGCAGGGGGACCTAGTCTTTTTTTGATAATGGCAGCAGTAATTTGCATAAAAATGGTATGTGGGACATTATTTCAGCTTGGGGCCATAGCTAGTCATTTTCTACACATTTTTTCCAATCTAGAAACACTGATTAGAAGTATATCTCCGGGGGGTGCAGGGGGACCTAGTCTTCCTACTAGACTAATGCATTTGTGTGTGTTCCACCCGAAGGAACTTCCACTGAGGACATTGTTTTGTCGGTGGGGAAAATAATCGGTTGTGAAAATGTACGAGCAGCGTCGAGAATGAATCGAAAAGTTGTTGTATTTGTGTCCGATGAAAAATTCGTTCACGATGTTGTAAGTGCGGGTTTAACCACAGAGACAGGTCTCTTTGTCTTGGCGTCGCCTATGGACACTCCGTCGATGAGGGTCGTCATATCTAACGTACCCCCATTAATAACCTGCAACCAGCTGATGTCCGTTTTGTCCCGATACGGAACAGCTGTGTCAAAAATCACAATGATTCCGCTCCGGTCTCAGGATGAACGTGTTAAACACGTGATGAGCTTCAGACGGCAGGTGTATATGGTGCTTCCGGATCGAGGCGATGACACGGGGTTAAACATCACGTTCAAGGTAAAGGTGAACAACCATGAGTATCAGATGTATGCGTCATCGGCCTCATTAACATGTTTTCAGTGCGGAGCTTTTGGCCATGTGAAAAGGTTTTGTCCGAAGGTATCGTGTGTAAGGTGTGGTGAAGCAGGTCATAGTGACGCTGATTGTAAAAGAAATAACACCCCGGTCTCTAACGTGCGAAACAACGTAAACCGAAATACCCGAACGGTTCCTAGCGACGCTCCCTCGCACTCGAGGAGTAGGGATAATACTCCTGTTCGTCTTAGTGTAAACGACAACACCGCTGATTCGGTAAATAATGAAATAACCCCAGATAACCCACCTGTGGTGGCAGATGCTACGTGCAGTGAGGAGATGGAAGAAAATCCCATTGTGGTGACAAAGAAACGAAGAGCACCTGGTGCTTGTAACTCCAACATTACTTTGAAAAAGGTAGTGTTGGATAAAGACAGTGTGGGTGCAGACGCCCTGGAACGTCTTTCTCAGGTGTCCACAAGCTGTGTTGACACCAGGGAGAAGGAACATGAATTAATTAATTCTGAAACATTATCGGGCAGCACCGAAAACCTGGGAGAAAAAGTAGATGGTGAGACTAAAGATGATGGTGAGCCCATTAGTGAGCCGCCACCTTCACTACCTGCTGAGACCGAGCGGATTGGGAATGTCTCAGCCCCAAGCTCCTCTTTACCCCTGCAAGATCTAAATCATGACACTGGTTCGTCAACTGAGCCAGTGAACATCTCCCTGCAGGAGGGTGAAGCCGAGATTTCAGCTCCTGCTGAATGTCCCGGGTACCAGAGTGAGGATGACTCTACCATAGAACATTCCAGCAAATCTTCGGACTTGGCTGGAATCAAAATGGTGACTGTGCAGACTGATATATGTGACCCGGGTGGAGCTGTTTCTGATTTGTCAGATTCAGAGGATGAAGTTGAGATGACTGAGTTGTCTCAATCTTCATCAGATCAGTCATCCATAGCCCCTCAACTCGTTATTTCTTTTCTGAATGACACCTACCGACACCGAAATGTGATTGTAAAAGATCATTTTCCTGATTTAATTTCATTCATCCAGGCTGCAAAGGACATAATTAGGAGGCCGGATGAATTTCATTTAACAAGGTCGCTGTTTCATCGGCTAAGAAAGGCTGTTACAAAAGCAGGGAGCGAGATTTCCCAGCAACCGCTCACGCCTTTTGATAATCCATGAAAAAAATCACCTTTGGAACCTTAAATATGAATGGCGGAGGTGCAAGCCAAAACCGCCAGGTTCAGGTGAAAAGTTTATTTGAGCGCAAGAAAATTGATGTGCTCTTACTCCAGGAAACCCATATAATTCAAAATGGGGAGTACGACTGGTGTCGCCTCTTTAAAGGACAATGCTTTTTTAGTAACATGTCTTCTTCTTCTGCTGGTGTAGCCTTTTTACTCAGACCAGGCCTGGTACCTGAGTCATGCCTCTTCCAGGAGGTGATTAAAGGCCGGTTTATTTCATTGGAACTGGTCATTAATAATTTTCGGTTTACACTATTCAACGTTTATGCACCAAGTGAGAGTGTGGAACGAAGAGCTTTCTTTTCATCTTTAATTCGACACATGCAGTCGATAGATCTCAATAATTGTATTTGCATGGGGGGTGACTTTAATTGCACCTTTAAACCCAGTATAGACCGAAATACAGCAGAACCTCATCCCGAAGGTAGTACTGATTTGTTAAATTATTTTTCGGCAGTGGGTGTGCTAGATGCATGGAGACTGCATTACCCCAACAAATCTGAGTATACTTGGGGACGATGTGCCAATGGGAGAATGACCTTCGCTAGACTTGACCGTTGGTACATAAACTCACAGTTCAGGAATGCGGTTATCTCTCCAAATCATTTTCCATCTTTGTTTTCTGATCATCATTTAGTTACCATGGGCCTCTTTTTCCCTCAACCCTTACGCAAAAGTGCATACTGGAAATTCAATACCAGTCTTCTCGAAGATGCTTTGTTTAAAGACGCCTTCCGTGCTTTTTGGGTCATCCAACTTTCAAGAAAGCCCTCTTTCTCTTCTTTAGCATTATGGTGGGATAATACAAAAGCTCAGATTAGAGTGTTTTGTCAGCAGTTTGTTTCAAATGGAACTGACATAAAAAATATAACAATGGCTTGTTTAGAAGCTGATATTATACGGTTAGAGTGTAAACTGGCTAATAAGATAATATCAGAAGAGACCACAGGTTATTGGTTGAAAAGAAGGCTCAACTGAGAGAGCTGATTCAGGAGAAAGCAGCAGGCCTGTTAATTAGATTAAGAATAAACAATTTAAAGGTATCAGACACCCCGAGTAAATCTTTTTTCCAAATGGATTTTGTCAATAAGTCACCCAAAACCCTTTTCTCTGTACAAGACTTTAGGGGAAACATGGTTGCCAACCCTGGAGATGTAAGGTTGTGCATTAGAGAGTTTTTTTCAAAAGTCTATGCAAAACAAAATGTTTGTGAGCAAACCATGGAATTTTTAACTTCTCACCTTTCATCCCTAACTGAGCCTCAGTGCCTGGGCCTGGATTCAACAATTACTTTGCCTGAGCTAACGCAGGCCCTAAGTGAAATGGACTCGGGGAAAGCTCCTGGGATTGACGGCCTACCGGCAGAATTTTTCTTGGCTTTTTGGGACCTTTTGGGCCCTGAATTATTGAATGTCCTGGAATCATCCTTGGTGCTTGGAGAACTCCCACTAAGCTTCAGAAGAGCAGTGGTGTCGCTGATTCCAAAGACTGGGGATCTACGACAGATAAAGAATTGGCGGCCGGTCTCGTTATTATGTACGGACTATAAAATATTGTCAAAAGTGTTGGCCAGTCGGTTGAAGACGGTAATCGGTGATCTAGTCCACCATGATCAGAGTTACTGCATCCCAAACAGATCTATTTATGATAATATTTTTTTGATTAGAGACTTAATGGAATGTGATTGCTTGGAAAAAGATTTTGGGATAATATTCCTGGATTTGGAAAGGGCTTTTGACAGTGTGGATCATGTTTTTTTGTATCGGGTGCTAGAAGCATGTGGCTTTGGTGTCAATTTTAGGGCCTACGTGACTTTGTTGTACAACAATATATTTAGTTTATTTAAAATAAATAACGAACTCAGCTCTCCGGTACAGGTTCAAAGAGGGGTGAGACAAGGATGCCCGGTTTCTGGGTTATTATTTTCCTTGGTAATGGAATCACTCCTAATTTTATTTAGGAAAAATATTTCAGGAGTGACTGTATCCCCTGGGAGTCCTTCAGTAGTTGTATCGGCTTATGCAGATGATGTCTGTGTGGTTGTTAAGAAGGAGAGTGATATCCCAGCACTTGTTGAATGTTTAAATCTTTTTTGCCTCGCTTCTTCTTTGAAGTGTAACTGGGACAAGAGTAAGGCCTTATGGATTCCCTGTCTCAAGAACATTCCACCTGGAAGAGTGCTGGTACCACCTGTGCATCTACCAACAAAGTTAAAATGGGTGGAAGACGGAGTCAAATACCTTGGGGTTTTCCTGGGATCTCCACATTACGTCCTCAAAAATTGGGACGGGATTGTTGAGCATGTCAAAAAAAGACTGGGACTGTGGAAACGAGCTCTGCCCCACCTTTCCTACAAAGGCAGGGTTCTAGTGGTGAATAATTTGGTGGCTTCTTCCCTGTGGCATAGGTTTATCTGCCTTCAGCCGCCAGAGGCACTACTAAAGGCAGTGCAGAGGCTACTCGTGGATTTTTTTTGGAGTGGTCACCATTGGTTACTACCAAATGTCATATGTAGCCCCTTGTCTGAAGGTGGCCAGGGACTGATCGACATAAAAAGTCGTATCATGGCTTTTCGGCTGTGTACCATACAGCAGTTGCTGTACAAGGAACGACTGCCAAGCCGACTTCTGGCCTATCACGTGCTGCGAAAAGCAAGCGGGCTCGGATATGGCCTTGAACTTTTCTTAGTCCAACTCCAACATGTCGACACATCTCATCTACCATCATTCTATCAGAGCCTTCTGAATGCCTGGCAAAGCCTTTCGACTAGTCGCCAGCAAGAAACCTATGCGACAAGCATGTTTGTGGAAGAACCCCTTTTTTACAACCTACTGTTTCCTGCAATTCCAAGAAGCCGAGACTTTTATCAACACTTTATTACAGCGGGCATAATCAAAGTGTTGGACCTCCGCCATGATTCTGGTTGGGGGTGGAAGTCGGTGCAAGAGATAGCCGATATGACTGGAATATGGTCAAACAGAATAATCGGAAGAATACTAAAGGGAATAGTAAAGAAAAGCTTCCAACTTGGACTAAGATGGACCCAGGAAGTTTTGGTGACATCCAATGACTGGCATTTTCCTGGTTTATTGGTACAGCCTAGTCACGGAGACTTGCCCCCAATTAGTGAGGGACAAAACATTTTTCAGCAATGCAGTAGTAAAGACCTGTATCGGTTATGCACTGCAGTTCTGCTTGGGAACTCACCGTTAAATGGAGTGGCCAGGTGGAAAGGGCTAATGCCGGAAGGACTCCCATCTGAGCCTGCATGGGAATCAGTATACAGTAAGCTGGTAAGCAAAAGGACAGGTGATCTCCAGTGGCGAATGATACACTGGATCATTCCATCTAATAAATTAGTGAGTCATTTCGCGCCCATATCTACGTGTTGCCCGTTCTGTGTTTACACAGAGGATGTGTTCCATGCATACGTTGATTGTGCAAGGCTTGTGCCTTTATTTCAATGGCTGAACTACATGGCTGGAAAAATGAAGATCACTTTTTCTCTGCGATCATTTATTTTTGGTTTCAATGATATGAAAGAACATGTACATATGTTGTTTTTGTTTTTAGTGGCCACGGCGAAAATGGCAATTTATTTATCGAGGAAGGAAAAACTGAAAGGAAAGCCGATTGGGCAATGTGATGTCTTGTTCTTTTTTAATGCCTTGATATCTGCAAGACTCAAACTTGAATTTTGTGATTCTGGAAGAAAGAAATGTATTGATGAGTTTATGAACATCTGGTGTTTTGATGGGATCTGCATGGTGCAGGAGAATGAATTATTGATATATTTGTAGGTTTGTTGGGATTGAATCAGTGTGTGGTCGTTTTTTATGTTGTTGTTTTTCTTTTCTAGTTCATTGGACTGTTTTGATTTCCTGTCATTATCTCTTTTTCTTTTCTGTATTTTTGATTATTGTGCCTGTATTGAATAGTATCTTCACCGACTGGCTTGTATTTTTATATTTTTGTAATAAAAAGTCTAAAAAGTCTCTCTCTCTCTCTCTCTCTCTCTCTCTCTCTCTCTCTCTCTCTCCAAGATGGCGTGTGCTCGTGTTTGTGTGTTGTAGCTCCTGGCTCGTGTTGTTTTCGTCCTCTTCCCACCTCCCCTTTTACCTTTCCCTTTCCTTTGTTTTTTTCCTTTTGTACTTTTGTCATGTCTGTTGACCTTTTTCCTCCCTTCCTGCTTCGTTACCACCTGTCCCTCTTTTTCCCCTCTTTCGAGACAGAGAGAGGGAGAGCCAGCACGGTGAGGGTTTGTTTAAACCACGTTTTTTCCTAACGTGGTTTAAACCGTGCTTTCGTTTTTTTAGTTTATTTAATACATATTTTTTTCTATTCTTTTTTTTGGGATTATACAAATCTATTTGCTTTCACTTCGTTTCTCCTTTGACGATATGGCTAATAGGAGTAGCCAAAGGCCTGCCGATCGTGTTACCGATGAGGGTTTATCGCGTAAGCACGGGCTGTGCCTTGTCCCGCCGGAGGGAGTTGAAATGGATGACATTTTGCTCGCGATTGGGGATTTGATCGACGTGAGTAACATTCGTGCCGCGTCCCGTATGAATCACAAAATTGTGGTTTTTGTTTCGCAAATAAGTCTGGCCGATATTGTTGTGCAGAATGGTTTGACCTTGGGAAACGATCTGTTTGTTCCTGTGTCGTCGATGGACACGCCGGCAGTTAGTCATTTTGAGCAATGTTCCGCCTTTTCTCGGAAATGAGGAAATCCTACACAAGCTAGGTGAGTTTGGCACTGTCGTCTCTCGAATCATTAGGGTTCCTCTACGTACGAGGAATGGCAGGTTGAAGCACGTACAATCGTTTAGACGTTTTTGTTTTGTTGTTTTAAAAGACGCAGCGAAGCAGTTTAACACCTCCCACACCTTTAAAGTAGGCGAACATGAATATAGAATCTTCATGGCGACCGAGACCTTGATCTGCTATGGATGTGGAGCACACGGACACACGAAGCAGTATTACCCAGACGCCAAGAAGACGTACGCCACAGCAGCTGGGTCGGCCCCCCCTGTGACTGATGCAGTGCCCCCCGTTCATGAGCCTGGTGGAGTACAGACATCCACACCAGAAGACCAGGTTGGGCAAGTGGTGGCGGTGTTGCTGAGGTTAGTGCAGCAGGGGAGCACCCAGTCGATGTGGACAAGAGGCTGCAACCTCAAGATAATATGGTTTTTGAGGAGGTATTGATGAAAGGCACCGAGGCTAAGAGGAACCTAAAACGTACCTTTTTGAGCGCCGAGGTGGAAGACAAAGGTAGCAAAGTGATACTCATACAAACAAACAGTATCTAAGACTATCCTGATGATTCTCGGCAAGCTGGGCAGGGTGGTGACGAAACAGAGGAGAGTAGGACTTCACCCCTTGCTCTTGTTGAAGAAAATCAATGCACCAGTATTGGTTGTGATGATGGCACCATTGTCCCTTGTGACAACGAGCAGTCCCAGGGCCTGAGTGACAACGGTTGTTGCTCACATCCGGTTGAAACGACCAAGGATGATGGTCCAAGCAGACCTATAATAGGCAGCAGTGGTGGCACAGATGTGCCCCTGGTGATGCAACAAGAAGACTGCAGTGGTGATGACACAGAAGGTGTGCCAGCTCCTGACACATAACAAAGGAGTTTCAACGTTGATGTGGTTAGGGAGCTGGATGAGGAAGCTCAAAGCCTTGTGTCTGTGAATGATCATCAGGGAGAAGAACAGATGGAAGCAACAAAGGAAAACGTCATCAGTTTCCTAAATGAGACGTTTAGGCAACGCTATGTTGTGATCAAAGACCATTTTCCCGATGTGAAAACTTTCATCAGGGCTGCAAGACCCCTCCTGCAAAGAAATGACCCAATGGAAATCTCGGAGGCCCAATTTCAGCGTCTTCGGAAAGCGGTCACAAAGGCGAATAAGGAATTGCAGGCGGAGGGTGAGTTACCTTTGTAAATGGCTTTGCGAGAGATATGTATCGCATCCCTGAATATCAATGGGGGTTGTACCCCCTTACGAAAAATTCAGACAATTCAGGCGATGCAGAGTGTGAAAGCCGACATCATCCTGATACAGGAGACTCATGCTACGAACACCCTGGTTGCTGAATGGGGAAAGCTTTATCGAGGGCAGTGGTGGCTGAGTGGTTTTACCACACCCAAAGCTGGTGTTGCCATCGCCTTGAGTGATAGAATCCCTGCTCGGAAGATTGTCTTTAAGGAAATTTATAAGGGACATCTGATAGCGGTGGATTTCTATTGCAACACGCAAAGGATCATCATTGTAAACGTATATGCACCGAGTGAGCCCATGGAAAGAAGAGTGTTCTTTTCCTCTCTGCATGACGTTGTAAAAGGACTGGATACAACCGCTTTCATCTGTATTGTTGGTGATTTCAATTGCACTATCAATCCTTCCGTAGACAGGACCGGTCATGAACCCCATCCGGCTTCTACGAGGATTTTGGAGAACATCATCAAAAATCAGCATTTGAAAGATGTTTGGAGGTTGCAACACCCAACTTCACGGTGCTATACGTGGTGCAGATGCCATGATGGGAGGATATCAATGGCAAGGCTAGACAGATTCTACGTGAATAAGCCAATACTAAATGTGATGGCCACAACCCAGATACTCCCAACTGGTTTCACAGACCATTACCTGGTTTCAATGGGTTTTAATTTGCCTCTGACCTCAGGTGGTAGTGCGTATTGGTCAGGTCACTTAATACCCACCTGCTGAATGATATGAGATTCAAAGAGGCTTTTCGAGCCGTGTGGGAAAGAATTCGGTCCTCCAAATTTGAACATGCTAACCTTCGACTGTGGTGGGACCTCGCAAAGGTTCAGGTCAAATCGTTCTGTCAACAATATAGTCTTTATGCCACTAAATTGAAAAATCTCTCGATTGATTCATTAAAGGCTGAAATTGCAGCCCTGGAGGAAAACATTAATACGGCTGGGAAAGACACTACAGGTGACCAGCTGCTATGGACTAAAAAGGCAATGTTGACTGAACTGGTACGGCAGCGAGCAATGGGCACCCAGGTACGCATGAGAATGAGTTATTTAACGTTGGATATGCCAAATAAGGCCTTGTTTGGTTTGGAGAACTCTGTCAAAAAATCACAACAGATTCACGGGCTACGTGCTGCTAATGGGTCAATAGTGACCTCCCAACAGGAGATCAAGTCTGTTTTGAAGGGTTTTTATACAAACTTGTACTCCCCCCAGAGCATAAGTAATGAGACCTTGCAGGAGCTGACTATTGGGCTTCCAAGACTTGAGGAAGACCAGCAACGCACATTGAACATGTCAGTTTCGGCTGCTGAACTTGAAACTGCTATGCGGAGCTTGAAGGATGGTAAAGCCTCTGGGATTGATGGTTTGCCCGGAGAGTTCTATAAGACTTTTTGGAAACTTGTGGGACCTGACCTGCTTGAGGTATTTGATGAATGCCTTCATGTTGGAGAGCTTCCCCTGTCCTGCAGAAGAGCAGTCATTTGCCTGTTGCCAAAGGCTGGGGACACTCAACTAGTCGAGAACTGGCGGCCTGTCTCATTGCTGTTTGCGGATTACAAGCTTTTGTCGAAGGCCTTAGCAAAGCGTTTGGGAACTGTGATCAGCTCTATTGTGCACCCTGACCAGACCTACTATGTACCAGGAAGGTCAATTTATGACAATATTTTTCTGACAAGGGATATTATTTCTTGTAATAAGTACTTGCGTGCCAGTTTTGGGTTGTTGTTTCTTGACCAAACAAAGGCTTTTGATTGTGTTGATCATACATATTTGTTTTCTGTTCTGGAGCGGATGGGTTTTGGCGAAACTTTCATTTCCTATGTTAAGCTGTTATACACTAACACCTTCTGCATGATGAAAGTAAACAACAGTTTATGTCCCCCTTTTCCTTTCCGTCGGGGTATCCGTCAAGGTTGTCCCCTTTCTGGCCTTCTGTATATAATTGCCCTTGAACCACTCTTAGCATCCATCAGGCAGCGAATAACTCAAGATGTGGGAGCCGTTTTTGGTTCAAGATTTGTGGTCACAGCTTATGCTGATGATGTATGTGTTCTGATTAAGGGCCCAAGTAGTGTTGCTGCGGTGCAGCGTTGCTTTAAAGACTACTCTGCGGCCTCTTCCGCCGAAGTAAATTGGGGCAAGAGTGTAGCCTTTTGGTGTGGTTCAGATAACCTTTCTTTAACACTGCCACCGTCACTCTCACATAATTTGAGTGGAAAACAGATGGGGTCAAATATCTTGGTGTCTATCTCAGCAACCAGGAAGTAGAAACGAAGAACTGGGAAGGAATGATTGAACAAATTACACACCGGTTGAAACGATGGGAAGGACTGCTGCGATCTCTTTCTTATAAAGGCCGCACTCTTGTGACAAATAACTTGATAGCAGCAAGATTATGGCATAAACGAATTGCCTTGCATCCACCCAAGGATTTGATACCAGCCATCCAGCGGGTCTTGGTTAATTTCTTTTGGAATGGATACCACTGGCTTCGGCCGCAAATACTGTACCATCCTCGGAAGGAGGGTGGACATGGAATTGTGGATGTGTCCACCCGGCTTATGGCTTTTCGCCTACAGTCTGTGCAACGTCTGTTGTATGCTGAAGAGCTGCCCTGGCGCTCATTTGCGTTTTTCTTGTTGCAACAAGCGGGAGGCCTGTGTTATGATAGGCACTTGTTCCTGGTGAACCTTGACCGTGTCAGCTTAGTTTCAATCCCAACTTTTTATCAGGGTTTGCTGAGAATTTGGAAAGGTTTTGGGGTTCATCGTTGCCCTGAGGCTTATAATTGCCGGATGTTTATCCAAGAGCCTATTTTCTATAACGGGTTTTTTTCCATGCATTCCTCATAGTCCGACTTTGATTAGGAAATTTACTCAAGGAGGAATTGGCAAAGTTTGTGACCTGAGGGATACATCTGGGACAAAATGGATGTCTGCTGGCAGGGTGGCGGCCATTCTTGGTTTAAGATTCGTGCGTATTGTCAGCCAAAGTATACGCATCGTCAAGAGGAAGTTTAAGGAGTTAAATATTGGCTGGGAAGGTATAAACAATGTCGAGGATTTTCGGCTGTCTTTCCCTGAAATTAAGGTGCTCCCAGCTCTCCAGTCGAATGGTGAACTTGTATCTCATTTTCACTTGGTAACAAAGGCGGGTATTCACAAGCTCCTTCGAGAAAACCAAGCATCACCCTTCTCCGGAGTGGCGCGACTGGCCTTGTGGTCAGAAAGGTTAGGGCCAGGGTCTCCTGCCATGCCACTGTGGCCTAATATGTACAAACTACCCATTTACCGGTTCCTCGCAGATATCCAGTGGAGACTAGCACATTGGGCTCTCCCTACGAACACCTTTGTTCATCACCTTGACAGCTCAGTGCCAGTAGCATGCCCCTTCTGTGTACAGAAGGAGGATCTCTTTCATGCCTATGTGAAATGCGAAAGACTAATACCTCTTTTCTTGATTCTCACACACCTTTTTGATCAGTTGTCTTTTCCTTTTACTTCACATTCTTTTATTTTTGGTGTATCTTTCAGACCCTCCTGCAAGGACTCTGTTGTTCTCCTAAACTTCTTAGCTGCTGTAGCAAAATATTCAATATATAAATCAAGGAAAATTAAAATTGATAATGGGCATGGGTTTGATGTTGTTCCTATGTTCAAAGGGCTGGTGTCTGCAAGAATAAGGTTGGAGTTTGATTATTATGTGGCGAATGAAAATGTCAAACTCTTTGAGTGCAAATGGTGTATTAATGAAGCCTTCTGTGTTGTGAATGAATCGAATTTGTACTTTTCTTTTTAACATTAAGAACTGTTGTTTTTTTCTATTTTTTTCTCTCCTGTAAAAATGTAACTTGACTTGGTGTGTTTTTTTGTGAAATAAATGGTGTTGCAAATTCAATTCTCTCGCTCTCGCTCTCGCTCTCGCTCACGCTCTCGCTCACGCTCTCTCTCTCTCTCTCTCTCTCTCTCTCTCTCGCTCTCGCTCTCACGCTCTCACGCTCTCTCTCTCTCTCTCTCTCTCTCTCTCTCTCTCTCTCTCTCTCTCTCTCTCTCTCTCTCTCTCTCACACTCACACTCATACTCTCTCATACTCTCCAATCTCCTTTGAAAGCTCCACAATTACACCATGTTATTCAAAAATCCTACTAGGTATTACCCGGACATGCAATTTATCCTGGAATCCACATATTACACAAAATAGCAAAGTCTGCCTCGAAGAAACTAGGAGTCCTGTTCAGATGTCGAAGATTCTCCTCTCAACTGTTGCTTCAACTATATAAAGGATTGATTCATCCTTGTATAGACTGCTGCTCTCACATCTGTGAAGGTTCTAGCTCCACATATTTACTGGACAGAATTGAATCCAAAGTAATCCGACTTATCAACTCTCCCAATCTGACCTCAAAACTTGACCCACTCGAACTACGCCGCAAAGTTGGCTCTCTTTCTCTTTTCTACAGATATTACTTTGGTTTCTGCTCCCAATAACTTGCTTCTTGTGTACCTCCACCATCAGATGCTACTGTGGAAGGCAGCAGACCAATGTGACCCACCCGAAGAAGCTCGAGATATTGCCAACTTCGGCTGGAGCATCGAAGGCTCCACCATCACACCTGCCGTCTCAACAGTGCCAGTTGCTCCCCAAGCGCTCCTGGATGTAGTGAGCTGCAGCTGCACCGCAGAGGGCAAGGCATGCAGCGGTGCACGCTGCAACTGCAACAGCGCAGGCCTTTCATACACGGACTACTGCAAGTGCGAGGGAGGAGTCGCCTGCTGTAGTCGTTTCACCAGCAAGCAGATGGACATCGAAGAGGACGAAGGGGAGCTAGGTGTAGATGATGATATGATGAAGAGTAGTAGAGGATTGTGACCGCTGATGGCTGGTAATTCTGTGCTCAATGTCTCTTTCGAGGTCATGGTACTGTGCGTCACATGTCTCTGGTTCCATCGTCATGTCTTATGAACAATAACAATACATTAAAGTTTCTTAGTTTGACCTTTGACCTTCATTTTGACCTTGACATTGACCCCGTATCCAAAAAATAACTCCAGAAATGGACTCCCCGTACTCTAAAACCCCTAGGAAGAGGTATTACACGACCCTCTAGGTCATCGAGATCAAAAGTTGAAAATTGGCCAACATCCAAGATAGCGGTGGCCGCCATCTTGAATTCTGAGAAATGCTCAACGTTGCACAAGTTGCAACCAAGCTAATTTGACTTTCCTAACTATATAGAACACATTTCCGTGAAAAAAGTTCGCAGTAGTTAACATTGCAGGGTCTCTCTCATAAAGGACATGTAAGGGCGGCAACTCGACTACTAGGCCAAATGAGAGACAAGATCAACAGGAATGATGGGGTTACAATAATAATTTATGTTTATTTTACTGTACTGTGATGAATACTTCTTTATTCTATTTCTGTTCTTCGCACAGCAACTAAAATCTGTACTATAAGCTTTTTGACAGAAGGATACACTGTTTGTTTTAGTTATTTAGTAGTGATGATATTATTAGCTCCCATTTGACTAAGTCTGAAACAGAGGCTTATGGATTGAGTCTCGTTTGTCTGTCCGTCAGTGTGGCCGTGTGTCCACAACGATATCTCGGATCCATACTTGGCACACAGACAATAAATGATGGGATACATATGCGCTTCATTTTATTTCACGATGCGATCAAAGATGGCCGACTTGCAGCCATTTTAGTTGTCAATAACCTAATGTTGAACACGTCCTGAACCATTTCTCGGAGATGCATTTACCGATCTTGTTCAAGTTTGGCAAACAGATAAAGAATGATGACTTACATTTGCACACCATTTTTCTTCAAGATCAGATCCAATATGGCCGACCGGCGGCCATTTTGTTACATAAACGTGTCCTCAACCATTTCTCGACATGCATGGACCGATTTTGTTCAAACTTGGCACAAAGACAATACATTAGACTTGACATATGCAGAAGATTTTGTTTTGTAATCCCACCAAAGATAGCTGATCAGCGAGCCTTTAACTCCGTACAGCAATTGCTAATACCACAGGAGTTATGTCATTTTATGTCTTTGTCCTTGTTACATCCGCCACCAAAGGTGGATGGGGGTTATGTTTTCTGTCTGTCTGTCTGTCTGTTTATCCGTTTGTGAACAAAATATCTCAAAACGTTGTGGACGGATTCGGACAAAATTTGACAGAGATGTAACGTATGTGACAAGGACGAAATTATTAGATTTTGGTGAACATCTGGATTCGGAGCCGGCTGCTAGAATTTTAAAAGTGATTCTTCACCATTGGGAGATAGGGACAAAAACGATACACAGCAAGATATCTCAAAACGTTGTGGACGGATTTGGACGAAACTTGGTGGACCGCTTGGGTGTCTGACAAGGACAAATATATTCAATCTTGGTGAAGATCTGAATATGGATTTGCATATGAGAATTATTTATTTTTTCAGTGATTCTTCACCATTGGGAGATCGGGCCAAAAACGATACATAGCAGGATATCTCAAAAAGTTATGGATGTATTTGGACGAAACTTGTTGGACAGGTTGTGTGTGTGACAAGGAAGAATCGATTCAAATTCGGTGAAGATTCGGATCCGGCCAGTATAATTTTTTAAGTGATTCTTCACCATTGAGTGATATGGCCAATCATGCAGAAGTATGCTCTCTACTGAGTGCCGTTCTAGTTTCATCTTGTGACTTCAACCTGACCAAGTTCAGAGCTTCAGAGCTTCAACCTGACCATGTTCAGGGCTTCAACCTGATCATGTTCAGGGCTTCAACCTCATCAGGTTCAGGGCTTCAACCTGACCAAGTTCAGGGCTTCAACCTGATCATGTTTAGGGCTTCAACCTGATCATGTTCAGGGCTTCAACCTCATCAAGTTCAGGGCTTCAACCTCATCAAGTTCAGGGCTTCAACCTGACCAAGTTCAGGGCTTCAACCTGATCATGTTTAGGGCTTCAACCTGATCATGTTTAGGGCTTCAACCTGACCAAGTTCAGGGCTTCAACCTCATCAAGTTCAGGGCTTCAACCTGACCAAGTTCAGGGCTTCAACCTGATCATGTTTAGGGCTTCAACCTGATCATGTTTAGGGCTTCAACCTGACCAAGTTCAGAGCTTCAGAGCTTCAACCTGACCATGTTCAGGGCTTCAACCTGATCATGTTCAGGGCTTCAACCTCATCAAGTTCAGGGCTTCAACCTGACCAAGTTCAGGGCTTCAACCTGATCATGTTTAGGGCTTCAACCTGATCATGTTTAGGGCTTCAACCTGATCATGTTCAGGGCTTCAACCTGATCATGTTCAGGGCTTCAACCTCATCATGTTCAGGGCTTCAACCTGATCATGTTTAGGGCTTCAACCTGATCATGTTCAGGGCTTCAACCTGATCATGTTCAGGGCTTCAACCTGATCATGTTTAAGGCTTCAACCTGATCATGTTCAGGGCTTCAACCTGATCATGTTCAGGGCTTCAACCTCATCATGTTCAGGGCTTCAACCTGATCATGTTTAGGGCTTCAACCTGATCATGTTTAGGGCTTCAACCTGATCATGTTCAGGGCTTCAACCTGACCAAGTTCAGGGCTTCAACCTGATCATGTTCAGGGCTTCAACCTGACCAAGTTCAGGGCTTCATCCTGACCAAGTTCAGGGCTTCAACGTCATCAGGTTCAGGGCTTCAACCTCATCATGTTCAGGGCTTCAACCTCATCATGTACAGGGCTTCAACCTCATCATGTTCAGGGCTTCAACCAGATCATGTTCAGGGCTTCAACCTGACCAAGTCCAGACCTGACCAAAGAGATAGAGATTAGATGAATGTGATGTCATCATTTCATGAAACGTTTTTGCTTTGATGCAAATTTGTGTTTTTTTGAAAGATGTCTCAATTAAACTAGACATTAATTTGGAGTTTTGCATGTCTAACGAGCTTTTTGTAAATAGAGTTAGTGGTTTTGAGTTTTGAGGTGACAGTTTTGAAAACTGTGCCAATAGTTGAAAATATGTGTGTAAGCAACAGAAAAAGAACTCTAATAAATCTCCTTCAGAGTTATTGTATTTCATTTCGCTGGCTGTGCCTCAGCCAGGTGTATAACCTTACATCAAAGGATTTCCAGAACCTCAACTTCAATTTTTTGTTTTATCATTTAGCAAGCGTGTCCAACTTTACCTTACGTTTATCTGTATTTGTGTTTTCACCATTCCTACCGCATGGTGACGCTGCACACACGACTCGAGCATGTTCAAGCCAAATTATACGTTCTTGTCTCCCATGATATGGACAAGAGAAAACAGAGAAGCGTACAAGACAATACAAGAGAGGAAGACAAATTATGAATTGCGAAAGATGATGGGAATAGAGCCTGCGGTGGATGCTGTGAAGAGGAACAGGTTGAGATGGTTTGGTCATGTGTTGAGGAAGGATGAAAGTGACTGGTTGAGAAGAGTGATGGAAATGAATGTAGAAGGAAGTAGAGGACGGGGAAGACCGAGAAAAACTTGGCTAAAGATGGTGGAAGAAGAAATGCGGGCAAGGGGATTAATAACAAGGAGAGATGCAGAAAATAGGGCAAAATGGAGAAGATTGTCATGGGGACCGCAAGGCTAACCCCCGCTCTAGCAGGGAAAACGGCCTTAAAATGCATGTTGTATTTGTATTTGTTGTTGTTATTTAATATTTTTTATATTTTGTATACAAGATCGAGGCTTGTGTAAGAGCTAACATTAATCACAAAAAACATAAACGGACACATAAAACATAACTAAGGGAGCGGGAGACAAGATGGGGAGAAAGAGGAAAGCACACAAGCACAGCAATGATGGAGAACAGGGACATTGGGAGATCTGTGGGAAGGAGAGGGCCTGGGGGAGGGGGTCAGAGGAAGAAGGAGGGGCGGGGTATAGAGGTATAAAACAAATGGACACTGCTATGACTTCCAGGAAAGAAGTCGGTATTTCAAAAAAGTGGATCTTGGGTGAATTAACGGGGGTAAAAAAGATCAAGGTTTTGGATGGGGGAAGATAAGAGATGGTGGTGAACAGCTGTTTTAAAGACCTGGAAGGGGGAGAGGGATTGAAGAGAGTGAGGGCGTTTGTTCCAGAGGTGGGAGAAAAGAAGAATGAAAGGAGTGAAGGTGAATAGAGAGTCTTGATTTTGGGAGTTTTACCATAAGAGGGTTGCTGGCAGGTCTTGTGCATCCTGCAGGAATATTTAGGGGACAGAGCAGGGGGAGCAAGGCCGGAGAGGAGTCGGTTGAAGAAAGAAAGACCACTAACCTTCCTGCAGTGAGAAAGAGAAAGGCCCTCAGAGTTAGCTTCATCTCGGGAGATTCCAATGATTCTGAAAGCTTTGGTTTCAACCGCGTGAAGCCGAGCTAGGCATGAGGCAGGAGCACCAGCCCAGAGGGGAGAGCAGTATTCCATCAAGTTGAGGATAAAACCTTTGTATGTGGTGAGGAGCTCAGAAGTGGCCAGGAAGGACTTCGCACGACGGAGGATGCCCAGTCGGTGACTGGCTTTGGAGGCCAGCTTGGAAATGTCGTTTTCCCAGGAAAGATCATGGCAGATAGTGAGACCCAAAAGCTTGAGTGACAGAACTTCTTCCAGAGGATTGTTCAGAAAGTAGACGGGAGGGTTTCCCCAGACGGTCTTTTCGGAGAGACAAAGTGAGAGTGTGAGATTTGTCAGGATTGAAAGACATGTTCCACTTGTTTGACCAGTTTGAGATATTGCCCATGTCTGGAGAGAGTGAATAGGCTGCTGACTGCCTTTCTGAGAGTTGAGATATGGAGCGGCAGAGAGTGGAGTCATCAGCAAAGAGATAGAGGGGATTTTCCAGAGAGTCGGAGCGATCATTAATGAAGACCAGAAAAAGCACAGGGCCCAGAACATTTCCTTGAGGAACTCCAGCCTGAACAGGAAGGGGAGATGAAAGAATTCCATTCAGGGCCACACGTTGACTATGACCAGAGAGGAAGTCTGCAAGCCATGCATGGAGCTTTCCATGGAAACCAGAGGAGGAGAGTTTGGTGAGCAGAGCAGGGTGCCAGAACCAATCGAAGGCACAAGATGTGTCAAGGGAGACAGCTCTGATTTGCTGTTTGGCATTGAGGACCTTCATCCATTGTTGAGACAGCAGAAGCAGCATATCCAGAGCAGCACCTGGTCTGATTCCAAATTGATGATCCGAGATCAAGCCTTTGGAGAAGAGGAAGGATTTGATGTCAGAAACGATGAGGGATTCCATGACTTTGCTGATAATTGGGAGCAGGCTGATTGGTCTGTGGTTGCAAGGATCTGTTTTTGCACGTTTTTTCTGTAAAGCGGTAATGTTGGCTGATTTCCAAGCAGATGTGGCAGATGGCCTTGAGCAAAAGAGAGGGTGACGAGAACAGAGAGAGGGAGTGAAAGAGCGGCAGAGCAGAGTTTTATGACCCGTGGGCTGATGCCGTCTGTTCCAGTTGCAGAATCAGAGTCGAGGTTTGACAGAAACTTCTCCACCTTGTCAGGAGAGAAGGACACAGAGTCCTGGAGCAGTTGGGTTCGACTGGGTAAGGTGGGTGCAGAGAGAGACGGGTTTGGGACACAATATTTTGAAGCAAACACAGAGTTGAGGCATTCGGCTTTGTCACGTGCAGTGTCAGCTGTGTAGCTGCTTGAGGTATTGGAGGGGACGGAGGGGGAACAAACACCAGAAACAGATTTGACCAGACGTCACCAGGACTTGGAGGAGGGAGACAGGTTTGAGAGTTCGGTCTTGAGAGTGGAGAGATATTGTTTCCTGGCTCTCCTGAGGGTAGACATACACTTGTTCCGAGCTTTGTGAAAGGAACTGAGATTACCTTCAGTTGGATTGGCCTTCCGAGAGGCAATGGCAAGTTGTTTCAGGGCAAATGCCAGACTCGTCAACACTGAGGAGGATCTCTGAGAATGGCCAGAGAGATGTCCACTTTAACAAGCACGTGATCAGAAGAACCGATTGGAGCAGAAGAAGAACAGCAGACATTTGCAGGGAAGTTAGTCATAACCAAGTCCAGAAGAGAAGATGCTCCATTGCCTGAGATCCGGGTCGGGAAATTGACAGATTGTGTCAGTCCCAGTTGGTCGCAGTCGTCCTTTGCTGAGATGCCGTGTCTGGTTAGAGAGTTACCCACACCCAGCCAGCTGGCATGAGGACAAATATTAGGAATTCAGTAATTTGTTCATGGTGTAGGTGGATAGGTTTTTCTACTCTTCATGAAGGGCACCGTGGGATGGCAGACAGGACACCCAGTTTAACGTCCATCCGAGGGACGGAACACACATTGATGAATCATCCTTCCTGTGACACACCGGTATGACAGTTTATAGATGGGTCGGGAATCAAACCCAGGCGAGATAGCTTAGAGGAGAGCATGTGCGTATCTCTAGGGCCTAGGCCATCCTGTCGGCCCAGGAATGGACTGTCACCATTCCATTAGGGTAGTTTATGTGTGCATCAAAGTTGTCACGCACTAACTGTGTGAAACCATGCCTGGCCTGCAATATTCCTTGTTAACTGGGATGCCACTGTGGCTGACGTTTTGGAGTGGAGAACTCAATCATAACTGCATGCGACACCGTCGTCATACAAACACTTAAATATACTTTTTGAGTCCCTCAGTAACACCCCAGTGCTATTTCAAGATCAGTTGGTTAATTTTTTTATATTTTTTTACCATGCATGTGACAATGTTTCTAATCAAAACAGCTGGCAATGATTTATCCCATTTTTGGAGACATCACAGCTAATAGCAACTGTAAAGTGTTGGAAACAGAATCCGCAGCTATGTGTTTATCGGTGCGCCCGTTGTATGGTCTGTCACAATTAATATGCTTGCAATACATCACTTTATACGTGCTCAGCCACTTTTTCAACGGTTCTGTCGATATGATCATCTTTCACCATAGTTTCAGCACTGTGGCTGCGTTACTTGGGAACGCAATCATATGTGCATAGCTTGAGGATGACAGAACACGGAGTTCAGCAGCTAAGTGATTGCGGAGCTCATCAATCGGACGTGTCGGGGTTGGATGGAGCACGTCCCAAAAGATTTGTACACTCCTGGAACAATGCAATTTTGTTTGTCGTTAGCCATGGCATTTTGCAACACGTTCCAGACCCAGATCTTTCACATCGTGTGTCGATAATGTTTCCTGATCGTTATGTGAAAGATTCCTATTGCCAAGGAAGCGACTCGTGCGTTCCCTACCGTATCGAGCTTCCGGTGCATGAAGATCGCTTGGAGCACCTTTCATGTGAAACCTGTCCTTTGCCCAGCTATCTCTATAAACAGTTTGAAGTGGATCTCGACACAGCTTTTTATGCTCATGAATTGCCAAATTTTCATTTTCTGGAAGATGTTTTTCCAGTTGTACATGCAGACCCTCTCCGAATACCTTATTTATTTATTTATTTATTATTATTATTTTTTTGTATACTGAATCGAGGCTCGTGAAAGAGCTAACATTTACTTCACAAACAAATCAACCAGACAAACAAAACACACAAAAAGAGGGAGCGGAAAACAAGATGGGGAGAGAAGGGGAAGCACACAAACACAACATTTGAGAGCAGGGAGATGTGTGGAAGGGAGAGGGCTTGGGGGGAGGAGGCGTGGGAAGGGGGGGGGGGGGGTGGAGGGAGAAGTATAAAACACAAGGACACCAAGGACTTCCAGGACAGAAGTTGGTATTTCAAAAAAGTGGAATTGGGGTGAAATTAGCGGGGGTAGAAAAGATCAAGGTTTTGGATGGGGGAAGATAAGAGATGGTGGTGAACAGCAGTTTTACCTTAATTGCATTGATGATGCTGTGTAATTGTGCTGATCCCCTGTTTTGACAGCAGCCCCCCCCTCACCCCCCTTCATCCACCTTGTCCCAGCCCACAATGCACACTTCATCCATTATTCACATCCTAAGAGAAAGAGAACAAATATTAGGCACTGATAACATTAGCATAACCCTTCCCCATGAATGTTCCATAAATTGCAATATTGCAACTTGGATTTATACTTTTGTGGAATTTTGCACTTTTTTTTTTTTTTTTTGCACTATCAGTGGAGCCTGGTGGAGGTATGCGCTACACTGAGTGTCCTAGATGCTCTCTATCTCTACAATTTTAAAATCTGTTTCAACAGACCCTTGCCCCATCCCAGTCGTGGTGTTTCTATCTACTAGGGCATGCCCGTACTATATATATATCTAAAATTATATCCCCCCCCCTCTATTTACATGAAATGGTTTGGTCCAAAGCGAACGGCTTGCGAGTACGGTGACAATCCCCCCCCTCTATTTACATGAAATGGTTTGGTCCAAAGCGAACGGCTTGCGAGTACGGTGACAATCCCCCCCCCCCCCCTCTATTTACATGAAATGGTTTGGTCCAAAGCGAACGGCTTGCGGAGTTTGGTAAAGAAATCGCCATAGCGTGCACAAACGCGCAGGAAAGCGAAAGAATCGCAAAGTAGTTTTAATTAGTTTTAAAACATAGTTTAACGCCAACATAGTTTGCCAACGTGAAATAAATGAATACGCTCTCAAATGTGCCGTCCGAGGCAGAGTCTGTTCGCCACGTTCGGCACACGTGATAGCTCGCTGGTCTCTGATTGGTTGAATCGTTTTTTGGACATAGCTCGCTAACTACTTGTCCGATTAATATGAAACCTTGAAAAGGCACATCCTCGGGTCCCCAGCAATATACCTGGCAAGTTTAAAGTATATCGGACCCGTGGTTGTCGAGAAACAGCGGTCACAGACATACAGACATACATACATACATACATACATACACACAGAGATTACTGGAATTATAGATAGATGTCAATAACTCCATTCCTCATCCTCATTATAGACTCGATGGATTTCTGAGAAATGTGAATGTTAGGTGCATTTTTGGGTAAAAGTTGGGAACCTCACTTTTTAACATGGTTAGTGTATGCTGAATTCGATTAACTCGGTTCCCAAGCCGAATTTTGAGTTTTTGACCTTCTAATTAGTATAAACAAAATGGCCGCCAAATTGCCATTTTTGGACAATTTCTTTGAACAAGCATTTATATATCATGTATATACATGCAGCTCTTTTACTTTAACTTTACAACTTTTACCCCAAAATGCACCTAGAAGCTTATACATGGCATTTTTTCATAAATTCGTCTAGTCTATATTATGGTTGGCGACGTATTATGGTTGGCGACAACCCTAACATCTATAAAATGGGAAATGGTTTTAACAAGACAATGTTTCATACAATCATTTATTCTAAAATTAAGCATACATGGCCATGAAGCATAAACATTCAGGAAGGTCACACATGTTGTTTTGCCAAACTACATCAAATTCATACAAGGGGTCTGATCATCGCTCTGTTGCTGACAGGCCCACATTGAGGTGCACCTCAACTCTGAATAGCGACATTTACAGCGTCGAGTCTTGCATTGCTTCTAGCATGAACAACAAATCATCTCGAGGCAACTTTCTGGGATTGGACTCGGTGACATCAGAATAGGCTCTCGTCCTGAATCACCACGTTTCCATCCCATTTACACAGGTGCAGGAAGGTCAGGTGTGGCACAATGAGCATTTCTCCATTCCACGGCTTGATAGTGTACTCGCATCAAATGGAAATGAAGGGCATCACTCGTCGGTGACATTGCTTCTGGTTTACCGGTCTTGGAGAACAACATGTGTCGTGCTGAATCAACAGAGGTTGTTCTGTGCACATTATATATTCTGCAGATGAACGCTTCTGCAGATTTGATTGTCTCCTCTGTGAGTTCACCAATGCCCAAGTTCTTCAGCAGTTTATTCAAAACTCAAAATTAAAAACTGAAAATTCGGCTTGGGAACCAGGTTAATCGAATTCAGCATACCCTAATTATGTTAAAAGTGAGGTTCCCAACATTTACCCAAAAATGCACCTGGAAGCTTATAAATTGCCTTTTCCCATAAATCCGTCTGGTCTAACATACGTCATTGCTTGCACGAATGCCAGGTGGGGCTGCACATTGTTTTGCGCCGCGAACACAGGTAAATCAGGATTTAAGTGTTTTCTCTGGGGCGAAGCGGTTTTTGCACACAATGCTGTTTCCTCGCCGCTCCATCAACATGACACTGTGCTCCTCCACTTATCCCACAGTGACACAACCATTCAGGTGATAATGCACCTTAAATCGGACGTAATGAGAATCCTGCTGCTTGGTGCTGGAAATGGATTCGTTCTTGAGTCTGAGTGTGTGAATCGACTTATCAATGTTTGTACTTCCTTATGTATTTGGAAAGACGGAAGAAAGAGATTGAACTCCTGGGGCGATATTTGTTGGAAGATGGCCGAGTGTATTGATATCTTGGTCCACGGACCTTCATCGATCGTACAGCTTACCTGCAGATGTCCTGATGAATGTGGAAGTACAGCTTACCTGCAGATGTCCTCCAGATGAATGTGGAAGTACAGCTTACATGCAGATGTCCTTCTGATGAATGTGGAAGTACAGCTTACCTGCAGATGTCCTCCAGATGAATGTGGAAGTACAGATTACCTGCAGATGGCCTTCTAATGAATGTGGAAGTACAGCGCATCCACCGACTTGCGTCCAACGTTTCGACCACTGAGTGGACTTTGTCAGGGTCTTCCCAGGTAACTGTGCTCGTTGGTGGTGTTTCCCCTTCTGCATATATATATTTTTTCCATCTACAACCAATGTTTTCCCCCAACTATACATATAAGTATATATATGTATACTGCAGACAATCGAGTCTTTGCAGGGATACACTGCGGAGCGTTTCCTCCACCACCGGTTTGTGAGCAGAATATCTCAAAAGGTTTTGGACGGATTTGGGGGGTAGGTTGGGAGTGTGACAAGGACGAATTGATTCGATTTTGGTGAAGATCCGGATCCCTATCCGGCCTATCAGTGGGATACAAAACGTAAACTCTTCACCCGAGCGAAGGTGTGCTCTCAACTGAGTGCCCTCTTAGTTTTGAGAATTTTTTCACAATTCGAAGATCTAACTTTGGCTGACATCCATTTCCATACTCCGCTTACCCGACATCGTAATGCGTCCATTAATCATTACACCTGTTGTTTGTGTCTTGTGTGAATTTACAACCCTTGTTCTGTTGAACTTTGATATCAGAGGTAAAGATTGCTTCAGTAACACTTCCTTTCTCTATTCTTGTTTCATTGGAAGGTTTTGCATCGAATTACTGCATCAAATACACCTGCAGTGAAATTTAAATAAGAAAATCCCTCGAATCGTACACTTGACGTTCTTCAGAATGTATGAATTAAAGTATGTGAATTACGCAGCTTGGGAGGCCACATGTCCAGGCACAGGTCTTGGCTGGATGTCACATTGTCTGAAATGCTGACACACCCCAGAAAGCCTTGAGAAGCCGTTAAAAGGTGAAATTTAAACGGGAAGCATTTTGAGATTTCCAGTGGCGAGACAATGCGACAGCGCAAACTCGTCATCAGTCAGGTGAGGTCCCAGGTCACCTTGAAAGTAAGAAAAGGAATCTTCGTTTTCGAATTCGTGGCACGTTTCTTGTACTTTTTTCAGCGCAATGGAAGCTTTTGTCAAGGCAGACTGAGATGTGAGAGAAAAACGATTGTTTAGGGCTTTTGCGGTTACCATGGCAATCATTCAGCCAGTCAGAGCGCTGCCCCTCGTATGAGCGCCTTGCCAAAGAGGGCGTTCAAAGCTCCCCGAGTGCACCCCCAGAAGTTTTAGGTGAGCAAACTTAAGTTGTTTCGGGACAAATACTCGGATAAACTATTTGGCTTTATTTGTTTTGTTCGAGTTCTTGGTGGATTGAGACGCTGCGGAGGCTGAACCGCGGAGGGCGCTTTCGGATGTCCAGTCCTCTGGTTTAACTCGTCCCCTCGGGTCTTCGATCTTCGAGGATGAAGAGCAACGGATACGTGCACGCTGCACCATCGGGTCCATGCCTACCTGCCACCGGGCCGCCGACAAAGTCTCATCACCGGTTTTCCTTCCTCGAAGAGAACTCTGCGTTTTCCGGTGAGTCTATCCGCAGTCAGCGGGATCTTACGTCGAGGTGAAACTCCTTGAGTTTGCTGGTTCATTTGTTGGCAAGTTTACTGAAGATTTATGGCTAATGGGGTTTTGAAGGTGCTCGACCCAAATAGTCATGGTTGTAGCTCTGCGTTTTACTTGGCACCCAAACTTGGCTCAGGAATTTGACAATTTCAGGAAGTTAGGAGATTGCGAAATGGTCAAGGGTATGGGCAGGATTACCTTGTATTGTACGCATTGTTTCATTGGCCCTGTGAGTTTTTGTAAAGGTGTGTCGCTATTCTCTTCGCAATGTAATTGTGTACAACTTATTGTTTCCAAAATCATTAAGCCATCGGAATGCATCACTAGGGCCCAACAACAGAAAGCTTGAGCACAATGCACAATGATTGTGCCTCGGGCCTGGGTTACAGGTGTGCACTCAGGTCTGCAGTCCATTCATCCACCTGTGTCCCAGCACACCGACCTGCGTATCGGGGAGTGGGGAAGAGAGGGCATATACGATATGAGGTAGATGTGGCAGCTTCAATTAATCGGCTGAGTTTTTATTTTTTAATCATCATATTCGCATCATTTGAATGTTTTCTCCTGGAAAATACTATGTATGAACCAGTCCCTTACAAACGACATCCGATGATTAGTCCCCTACCCGGAGGGGAATGTAGGTTTGCTCTCCGGCTGTCTATCTGTCTGTCCGTCTGTCCATCTGTCTGTCCGTCTGTCTGTCTTTGTCTGTCTGTGCATCTTTCCGTCCATCTATCCTTCAAAACAGCTGTTCACCACCATCTCTTATCTTCCCCCATCCAAAACCTTGATCTTTTCTACCCCCACTAATTCACCCCAGATCCACCTTGTTTGAAATTCCAACTTCTTTCCTGGAAGTCTTGGCAGTGTCCATGTGTTTTATACCTCTCCCACTCCCCCACCCCCTTCCCATGGCCCCCCCCAAAGCCCTCTCCCTCCCACAGTTCTCTCGATGTCTCCATGTCTCTCGGTCCCTGCTCTCAAATGTTGTGTTTGTGTCCTTCCCCCTCTCTCCCCATCTTGTCTACCGCTCCCGATGTTATTTGTTTTGTGTGTCTGTTTGTCTTTCTGTGTGATTAATGTTCGCTCTTTCACGAGCCTCGATCTTGTATACAAAAAAAATAAAAAAATAAAAAAATCTGTCTGTCTACTCGTCTGTCTGTCTGTCGGTCCATCTATCTTTTCGTATGTCTGTCTGCCTGTCCGTGGGTCTGTTTGTCCATCCCATCTGTCTGTCTGTCTATCCATCTGTCCTTTCGCCTGTCTCTGTCTATCTGTCCAGCTATCCTTTTGTCTGTCTTCCCATCTGTGGATCTGTCCGTCCATCCGTCTGTCTGTCTTTCCATCTGTCCTTTTGTCTCTGTGTCCATCCCTCCGTCTCACTCATGGTTGCCTGCACTTTCCCCCATACCCTTTAATACATTGAACTGAAACGTGGTGGAAGGGTGGGGGGGGGGGGGGGGATTGGGTTTGTATCGCTCTGTAATTGGAAAGTTTTGTGAAGTTTTACAAATGCGAATTTTTCACAAAACTACCTTTGGCCTTATAGGCTTATACAGTGATCCGCCGGAATAAAATGAACTCCTTGGATTGTAAACAAATTGTATTTTATTGATAGCATCACAGGCTGGCTGGATGGCCTAGACCCTAGTGGTACGCACACTCACCACGAGGCTGTCTGGCCTGGGTCTGAATCCTGACCCAGCTATAAACTGTCCGGGCACAGGTCCCACCCAGCTATGAACTCCCGGCCCATAAAGGTGTCCAACTTGGTGCTATACCGGATGATTGGTTCATCAGGATTTTACCGGATGTGGACCAGATTTTGTTGCAGCGCTCACGTACTACTTTCTCGGACATGTTCCATATGGCGTGCTCTGTGATGCCCTGGCAGGAATCTGCAGCCATTTTAGTCTCGTCCAAGCAGCGATGGTTCCGGACATATGGCAAGTGGCACCTTATTTTATGGCATTAAATTTCTCCCATACTGCAAAATTCCTTGCTGCTTCCATGGTAAAAGAGTAGTCGTGGTGATTGCAGGAGGATATGGTGCAACTTGCCACATGTCCCGGACCACTTCCGCCATGAAGAGACGGTGTTGGCTGCTGCTTCTTCCCCAGGCACCATGGACTCCTGATGTGAATACCATGTGAATACCATGAATACTCCTGATGTGAATACCATGGAAGACATTTGGGAACACATGGATAGGGAGCAATGGAAAAGCCTACCGTTATCTACTTGGTAATACGCAAGAGCTGCATCAAAATCTACTCCACATTTGAGAAAATCAGAGTTAGGGTTAAGGTTATTAGAGTGAGGGTTAGGGTTAGGGTTGGGGTTAGGATTAGGATTGTCAGGGTTGTTAGAGTTGTTAGGGTTAGGGTTGTTAGGATTAGGCTTGTTAGGATTAGGGTTCTTTGGGTTGTTATGGTTGTTATGGTTGTTATGGTTAGGGTGGTTAGGATTAGGGTTGTTATGGTTAGGGTGGTTAGGGTTAGGGTTGTCAGGGTTGTTAGAGTTGTAGGGTTAGGGTTGGTAGGATTAGGGTTGTTAGGGTTAGGGTTGTTATGGTTAGGGTGGTTAGGGTTAGGGTTGTTATGGTTAGGGTGGTTAGGGTTAGGGTTGTCAGGATTAGGGTTGTTCTGGTTAGGGTTGTTAGGATTAGGATTGTTAGGGTTAAGGTGGTCAGGGTTAGTGTTGTCAGGCTTAGGGTTGTTAGGGTTGTTATGATTAGGGTTGTTAGGGTTAGGGTTGTTAGGGTTAGGGTTGGTATGGTTAGGGTTGTTAGGGTTGTTAGGGTTTGGGTTGGGATTGTTAGTTAGGGGTGGGGTTGTCAGGGTTTTCAGGGTTGTCGGGGTTGTCAGGGTTGTTAGGGTTGTCAGGGTTTGGGTTGGGATTGTTAGTTAGGGGTGGGGTTGTTAGGGTTTGGGTTGGGATTGTTAGTTAGGGTTAGGGTTGTTAGGCTTTGGGTTGGGATTGTTAGTTAGGGGTAGGGTTGTTAGGGTTTGGGTTGGGATTGTTAGTTAGGGGTAGGGTTGTCAGGGTTGTCAGGGTTTGGGTTGGGATTGTTAGTTATGGTTAGGGTTGTCAGGGTTTGGGTTGGGATTGTTAGTTAGGGGTAGGGTTGTCAGGGTTGTTAGGGTTGCAGGGTTGTTTGGGTTAGGGTTGTTAGGGTTGTCAGGGTTTGAGTTGGGATTGTTAGTTCGGGGTAGGGTTGTTAGGGTTGTCAGGGTTTGTGTTGGGATTGTTAGTTATGGGTAGGGTTGTCAGGGTTTGGGTTGGGATTGTTAGTTAGGGTTGGGGTTGTTAGGGTTTGGGTTGGGATTGTTTGTTAGGGGTAGGGTTGTCAGGGTTGTTTGGGTTTGGGTTGTCAGGGTTTGAGTTGGGATTGTTAGTTAGGGGTAGGGTTGTTAGGGTTGTCAGGGTTGTTTGGGTTTGGGTTGTCAGGGTTTGAGTTGGGATTGTTAGTTAGGGGTAGGGTTGTTAGGGTTGTCAGGGTTGTTAGGGTTGTTGGGGTTTGTCAGGGTTGTTAGGGTTGTCAGGGTTTGGGTTGGGATTGTTAGTTAGGGGTAGGGTTGTTAGGGTTTGGGTTGGGATTGTTAGTTATGAGTAGGGTTGTTAGGGTTTGGGTTGGGATTGTTAGTTATGGGTAGGGTTGTTAGGGTTTGGGTTGGGATTGTTAGTTAGGGGTAGGGTTGTTAGGGTTGTCAAGGTTTGGGTTGGGATTGTTAGTTATGGGTAGGGTTGGCAGGGTTTGGGTTGGGATTGTTAGTTAGGGGTCGGGTTGTTAGGGTTGTCAGGGTTGTTTGGGTTAGGGTTGTCAGGGTTTGAGTTGGGATTGTTCGTTAGGGGTATGGCTGCCAGGGTTGTTAGGGTTGTGAGGGTTTTTTTTTTGTTTTTTTTTGGTGTACAGAGTCGATGCTCGTGAAAGAGCTAACATTTATCAAACAAACAAATCAAACAAACAAGCAAACAAAATATATAAAAAGGGGAGCGGTCGACAAGATGGGGAGAGAAGGGGAGGAAGCACACAAACACAACATTTGAGAGCAGGGACATCGGGAGATGTTTTTGGAGGGAGAGGGCCTGGGGGGAGGAGGATAGGTATAAAACGCAAGGACACCAAGGACTTCCAGGAAAGAAGTCAAAAGTCACCTCAAAAAAGTGGATTTGGGGTGAAATTAGCGGGGGTAGAAAAGATCAAGGTTTTGGATTGGGGAAGATAAGAGATGGTGGTGAACAGCCGTTTTAAAGACCTGGAGGGAGGAGTGGGATTGAAGAGAGTGAGGGAGTTTGTTCCAGAGGCGGGAGAAAAGAGGAATGAAGGAGTGAAGGTGAGCAGAGAGTCTTGATTTTGGCAGTTTAACCATAAGAGGGTTGCAGGCAGATCTTGTGCGACCTGCAGGAATATTTGGGGGACAGAGCCCAGAGAGAGCTGGGGGAGCAAGGCCGCAGAGGAGTCGGTAGAAGACGGAAAGACCACCAACCTGCCTGCGGTGATTAAGTGAAAGGCCCTCGGAGATAGCGTCATCGCGGGAGATTCCAATGATTCTGAACGCTTTGGTTTCAACAGCGTGAAGACGAGCTAGGTGTGAGGCAGGAGCACCAGCCCAGAGGGGAGAGCAGTACTCCATTGAGCTGTGGATGAAAGCCTTGTATGTGGTGAGGAGCTCAGGTGTGCCAAGGAAGGACTTCGCACGACGGAGGATGCCCAGTCGGCGACTGGCTTTGGAGGCCAGCTTGGAAATGTGGTTTTCCCAGGAAAGATCATGGCAGATAGTGAGACCCAAAAGCTTGAGTGACAGAACTTCTTGGAGAGGATTATTCAGAAAGTAGATGGGAGGGTTGTCCAGTCGGTCTTTTCGGAGAGACATCGTAAGAGTGTGAGATTTGTCAGGATTGAAAGACTTGTTTCACTTGTTTGCCCAGTCTGTGATTTTGTCCAGGTCTGCAGAGAGTGAGGAGGCTGTAGACTGCCGATCTGAGGGATGAGGAATGGAGCAGCAGAGAGTGGAGTCATCAGCAAAGAGATAGAGAGGATTTTCAAGAGAGTCAGAGAGATCATTGATGAAGACCAGAAAAAGCACAGGGCCCAGAACACTGCCTTGGGGAACTCCAGCCTGAACAGGAAGAGCAGATGAGAGAAACCCATTCAGGGCCACACGTTGACGATGACTAGAGAGGAAGTCCGCCAGCCATGCGTGGAGATTTCCATGGATTCCAAAGGAGGAGAGTTTGCTGAGCAGAGCTGGGTGCCAGACCGTATCGAAGTCACGTGATATGTCGAGGGAGACAGCTCTAATTTCCTGTTTGGCATTGAGGACCTCCATCCATTGTTGAGACAGCAGAAGCAGCATGTCCAGAGTAGAATGACCTGGTCTGAAACCAAATTGATGATCAGAGATCAAGCCATTGGAGAAGAGGAAAGATTTCATATCTGAAGCAATGATGGATTCCATGACTTTGCTGATAATTGGGAGAAGGCTGTTTGGTCTGTAGTTGCTAGGATCTGTTTTTGCACCTTTTTGTGCAAAGCGGTGATGTTGGCTGATTTCCAAGCAGATGGCAGTTGACCTTGAGCAAAAGAGAGGGTGAAGAGAACAGAGAGAGGGAGTGAAAGAGCGGAAGAACAGGATTTTAGGACCCGTGGGCTGATGCCGTCAGGTCAAGTTGCAGAATCAGAGTCGAGGGTTGACAGAAACTTTTCCACCTTGTCAGGAGGAAAGGACACGGAGTTGTCCAGCACGACAGGGTTGGGGCATGTTGGGGTTGTCAGGGTTGTTCGGGTTGTCAGTGTTTGGGTTGGGATTGTTAGTTAGGGGTAGGGTTGTTAGGGTTTGGGTTGGGATTGTTAGTTATGGGTAGGGTTGTTAGGGTTTGGGTTGGGCTTGTTAGTTAGGGGTAGGGTTGTGAGGGTTGTTGGGGTTGTCAGGGTTTGGGTTGGGATTGTTAGTTATGGGTAGGTTTGGGTTGGGATTGTTAGTTAGGGGTAGGGTTGGCAGGGTTTGGGTTGGGCTTGTTAGTTAGGGGTAGGGTTGTGAGGGTTGTTAGGGTTGACAGGGTTGTTAGGGTTGTCAGGGTTTGGGTAGGGATTGTTAGTTATGGGTAGGGTTGTCAGGGTTTGGGTTGGGATTGTTAGTTAGGGGTAGGGTTGTTAGGGTTTGGGTTGGGATTGTTAGTTATGGGTAGGGTTGTTAGGGTTTGGTTTGGGCTTGTTAGTTAGGGGTAGGGTTGTGAGGGTTGTTGGGGTTGTCAGGGTTTGGGTTGGGATTGTTAGTTATGGGTAGGTTTGGGTTGGGATTGTTAGTTAGGGGTAGGGTTGGCAGGGTTTGGGTTGGGTTTGTTAGTTAGGGGTAGGTTTGTCAGGGTTGTTAGGGTTGACAGGGTTGTTAGGGTTTGGGTAGGGATTGTTAGTTATGGGTAGGGTTGTCAGGGTTTGGGTTGGGATTGTTAGTTAGGGGTAGGTTTGTTAGGGTTTGGGTTGGGATTGTTAGTTATGGGTAGGGTTGTCAGGGTTTGGGGTAGGGATTGTTAGTTAGGGGTAGGGTTGTTAGGGTTTGGGTTGGGATTGTTAGTTAGGGGTAGGGTTGTCAGGGATGTCAGGGTTGTCAGGGTTTGGGTTGGGATTGTTAGTTATGAGTAGGGTTGCCAGTAGTCTAGTAGGAAGACTAGGTCCCCCTGCACGCCCCGGAGATATACTTCTAATCAGTGTTTCTAGATTGGAAAAAATGTGTAGAAAATGACTAGCTATGGCCCCAAGCTGAAAAAATGTCCCACATACCATTTTTATGCAAATTACTGCTGCCATTATCAAAAAAACGATTTTTGACATATCTCAGCCAATATTGCAGATAATTGAAAAATGAAGGTGTCTAGACCCATGTTTTGAAGGGCATAGATCATGATAGAACTATTCATAACATGATTACATGTGTCTATGGTATACTAGTATGCATATTAATGCTGTAATTACAAAATAATCAGTTTTACAAATGATAAGGATACGTTAATACTGCAGATAACTTAACATGGTACATAAGGGGTCTAAACCCAGGTATTTTCAAGGTTAAATGTCAACAAGATGCTCCTGAGTCTTGCATAGGGGCGGGACATTGGCAGTAACATTGGTACCACTCAACTTTTCTTCCCACCATTGACTTTGTATTGCGAGAGATTTTCACTTGCTTATTTAAAGGTTTCTCACCCAGCCCACGTAAAATCTACCAACTCCTGCTGTTAACTCCCAAACATATTTTTTTATGTTATCCAATCACAGTGCAGAAATGACAGACTAGAGATCCAAATTAGTGCTGCTATAGCTGCCATTTTACATTTCCATCCATGTAACATGCGCGCTCGCGCGCTCGTATCAATTGGTAATGTCGCGCGCTCGTATCAATTGGTAACGTTGATGTTATTGAATACCTCAGTTGAAAGTTCAGTCTTCCATTCCATCTGTGTGTTGTTCTTGGTATTCATCCTCCAATCTAGCCAGGTAAGATGCTAACTATAATGTTACTCACACTCTTGACTTCAGTTTCTGCATGAAATCATAAACAGGCAGAATAACAGCTGAGCCAGCTAGCACCATGTTAGCTAACGTTAAAGCTAGCCTCATCTATGTACAGTATGTTCCTAATGTCGGTGTAACTTAAACTTTTGTTAATGCCAAACATGAGACATATCTGTTGACTTCTGTATATGAATTGAACCAGAAAGAGGCACGACAGCTGAGCTAGCTACAGTAACTTAGCACAATGTTTCATTGGCCTAGATAGCTAACGTTAGTGTGGAAGAATTTAGATGTTTTAGCTATTAGCACTTTTGATGCCACTAAACATGGTTTAGTCAGCTAAAAAGTACCCTAGTGTAGAACATGACTCAGAACCTCTGTTACCTCACTGAAAACTCAGAGCCTCCTTTCACAGGCACTTTTAACATCATTCGTGATTTCTTATTTGTCATTTAACAGTGATGGTAGACATCGACAGCAAGCATGCCCAAAAGAAAACGGAGTGTAGAACCTGCAGCCCAAAGCTCTCCTCCTACATGCATCCTTCATGTACCATCCATGTCTGATCATGGGGATTTCACGCCCCTCCGTAAAATTAAAGGATCTGCTTCAGAAAAACTGCAACTGCTTCAAAAGATCCGGGATAGACGTCTCAACCGGCGCATGACTCCCCATGTCGTATGCAATCAGTATGTGATCAGATCCCGGCAACTCTTCCTGATGACCTAGAAAGAGTAGGATATCACAGCAAGTGTTATAAGCACTTTGTCCGCCACTTTCATCGTCTGGGAGATGATACAGAACCAGGGCCATCAACCTCATCATGGCATCACTCTCCTCGTAAACCAGGAGGTTCTGCTGAACCCATCTTCCCGCCAGAGTGTATATTTTGTGAGAAAGTTGAGACCAAAGATGCTCATCGCAATACTGAGAGGCCTACAACCTTCCCATCCTTTAAAAACAAAGAAAATGCATGGGAGCAAATCGAAACACGGGCTGAGAAAATGGGTCTCTATCGACTCCATCGAAAGGTGAAAAACAAAGACCTCTTTGCATGTGAGGCCAAACACCATCCGTCATGTTTTAAAGCTTTCCGCACAGCATTCTACAACTATGAGCGTGCGATTCACAGAGCCGAAGCACCAAAGGAGCAGGCTTGCATGTCAGCCGCCCATGAAAAGGCATTCAACTCAGTACTGGAACACATTCAAACCCAGGTCATCCAGCAGAATAAAGTTCTACAGCTTTCTTCCTTGCGCTTGCTCTATGTCGAGGAACTGAAACTGAATGGATATGAGAACTCAAATTATCGGTCAGAGAAACTACTGAAACGCCTACAGAATGACCCAATCAAGGAGCATATCCACTTCACGAAGGTTGATCATGACAAATGTGATGTCATTTCTTTCTGGCTTGTGCACAGCTCAAACATAACAGTTTCCAATGCTCTCGCACGAGCATTCACACTCGGAAGCACAAACAAGAACCAAAATGTTGCCCTCCAACTTCGCCAGGGTATTCTACAGGCTTTCAGAGAGTGTAAAGACCAACCATGGCCACCAACAGCTGAAGACATGGAGCTCAATCCTGAAGACATCCTACCTCCAGACCTTGTCCGCTTTCTCAGCGTGCTAATGACTGGCAAGGAGGGCATCGAGACAGAAAAGGTGAAGCGTCTGGTCTTCTCCATTGGACAAGATCTGTGCCGTGCAGTGTCAGATGGAAAATGGAAGTTACCAAAGCACATTCTCCTCTGTGTGACTGTAAGGCACCTGTTCCGAAGCAAACCTGAGGTGGAGAGGCAGTTAGAAAAATTCACCTGTGTGATGTACGGCCAGAGTCGCGAGTCATCAGTGGACATTGTCCGTGCCAAGCTGCTACGAAAAATGGTGGGAGAGGACAAGACCCTCACATCCAAGTCCAAGGTTGATCTGGCTCGCCTTCCTCCATGCCAGTCTGCCCTGAAGCCGCACATCCAGCGTGTGAACCACCGCGTAGCATTGTACAAAAGAGCCGATCAACCTATCATCGAAAAGCCAAAACCTTATGAGGAGCAAGGATGGATAAGGACTGATGAAGGACTGTTGAAACCAATGTGGTCCAGTGGTCCCATCCTACCAACCTCACTGGTGGATCTTCTGAACACAGGAGAGCACGAAGAGGAGGAGGAAGAGGAAGGAGAAGAAGAGTTTGACTCTGACGATTTCGATGAAAATGATGATGACTGACTCAGTGTAGAATCACTAATGCTAATGATGTTTATCTAAAACAAGCAAGAGAAGAGTGGTCACATTGAGTGCTAGGACTATTTTGACAGTTGTAATATTTAGAAAAATAAAACTTTGTGTTAACGTCTGTGTAGACGGACCTTAATATGAGTCTATTATTTCGTAAAACTGTGATTATTTTGTAAATAAAGCACTAATTAGCATACTAGTATACCATAGACACATGTAATCATGTTATGAATAGTTCTATCATGATCTATGCCCTTCAAAACATGGGTCTAGACACCTTCATTTTTCAATTATCTGCAATATTGGCTGAGATATGTCAAAAATCGTTTTTTTGATAATGGCAGCAGTAATTTGCATAAAAATGGTATGTGGGACATTTTTTCAGCTTGGGGCCATAGCTAGTCATTTTCTACACATTATTTCCAATCTAGAAACACTGATTAGAAGTATATCTCCGGGGGGTGCAGGGGGACCTAGTCTTCCTACTAGACTACAGGGTTTGGTTTGGGATTGTTAGTTAGGGGTAGGGCTGTTAGGGTTTGGGTTGGGATTGTTAGTTTGGGGTGGGGTTGTCAGGGTTTGGGTTGGGATTGTGAGTTAGGGGTAGGGTTGCCAGGGTTTTCAGGGTTGTTAGGGTTAGGGTTGTTAGGGTTGTCATGGTTGTTAGGGTCAGGGTTGTCAGTGTTGTTTGGGTTCGGGTTATTCTCATCTTCCACATCCCAACTCTCATTTTCCACTGCACATTTGGGAAAATCCGGATCACCCGGTCAGACAGAATATCATTGACTGAACACATGGTTCAGGTAGGTGAAAGGGTTAAGAAAAGCTGGTTAATTGGCCACCAACATATTAGATGCGACGAGGCGGTGCGGATGGGGAGGTGATGCTCAATTGAGAAAATTAGAAGAGAGAAGAGATGATTGAAAACAAAAGGGAGAGAAGGGAATTGGGTTTTTAGGAGATAGGAAAAAGAGGAAGTAATGGGCATAAATATAGCATAAAAAGGAGGTACGGGAATCTGGTAAAATTCCACCATTTTGTATATTAATTAATGAACTCTCCCAAGCCTATGGATAGATTTAAATAGTTATATATATGAGATAAAAACAGTTTTACCAAATTAAGATCAATATTATTCAAGCCAATGCAATTTGGTTAATTACCATCCACCTACTTCCTCTTCCTTAGTCCCAAACTTGCCCACTTGCCCACCCTTTAAAGCAGAAAATGGAGAAACGATGTCGGGCCATTTGACGGCAGAACAATCAACATCATTACACCTTTGAAGATCCTAGGAGCGTTTGCTCCTGACCGTCTTTAGGCTCACCTTGATATCGTTTCCAGAACCAGTCAATTGCCGTGCGGCCACTAGGCAAAAGGTTGCTCATTACTCCACATTGCTTCGTTTAGGGCAAACATACAACCTGTTTATCCTCACGTGCAGGGTAACGTGACCACACTTGGGTCTCTGTGCATGTCGAATGTGTGAGAACCTCATCTTCTGACATTAATGCCCTTTGGTTGTCGGAATTTCTAAAGCACTTCCCGATTTCATCAATCTGTTAGATTTCCGAAATTCCCTGAACATCGTATGACAGCGTGTTGAAAAGTAATGCCTCCGATATTTTTTCTCCAAAGGTGAAGATATCGTCGCGCGATCCCTTCCAGGTTAACACCAGGGACCGCGGATGGACCAAACGGATTTACTGGAGGCGACGATCAAACACGGACTTTGCTATAAACCCGCGGGAGGAAGAAGGGAAGAGGAAGATGTGGCAAAAGCACTTACCTTGAGCGAACCGACGGCAGCTCCGATCCTGCAGGGAATTAACGAACTCGAACAAACACAAGATTTAATGTACAAAAATAATGATTTATTTGACGGAACCCGAAACAATGAAACGCGACGATGAATAAATAAAGAGCATAAATTGGGATCCCACACACCTCACTTCAAATACGCCACACAGGACTGAATTGCAAAAATAAAGGAAATCGTCGTGTAATGGTGATGTGGTGCGTCTTATCTGTCCGTAGTTCAGTGTCCGTTCAACGCGGCTCCAGACTCCGGCGCGGAGGAACCCTTTGTCCGCTTCGCTCGGCCCGAGCCAACGCCCCACTCCAGGCTCCTCGTCGACTGCCCACGAGGTCCGTGCGCCACTCCAAGCTCCAGAAGCACCGAGCACCGCTCCAAGCACCACGAGCGACCCGTCCACACGAAGCAGAGAAGCGCAGGGACAAACAGATGTCGTGTAGCGTCAAGAGACCAACGAAGAAGAACGGCAAAAAGGGAGAGAGAGAGAGAGAGAGAAAGAGAGACGTGCAGCGCAAGAGACCAGCGAAGAACCCAGAGCTGCCAGCAAGGAGAGCTGCTCAAAATGTCGTGCCGCGCGCCCTTTTATAACCTGGCCTGTGACGTCAGTCTCGGCGCGCCCCCCATTGGCCGAGTCCCTCCCGCTGGTGGTATTGCTCGTCCCTCTCCCTGCCCAGTCAACAGTCCTCCTGGGCGTGGTGCCCAGCCTGGCCACAAGGCTGGCTGCTTGGCCAGCTGGTGGCGTGGCTGGCTGTGGCCCCATCGGCGGTGCCCCGTCCTGGCTTTTTGCCTGTTCTCCAAATTCTATGTAAGGGAAGGGGATTTAATTACTGTGTGCACTAAAGGGCCTATCTAAGTGTTTATATGTGCATGCATTGCCATAAGGGACAAAGGTTTGGCGACAGGGGGGACGACGATCAAAGGAATCTTATCCATAATCCCTGGACTATTTAGCACGCCCTGCTCCCTCGTAGCGGGGACATCAATACAGCTTATCCCGACAAACCGGACTACACATATAACTTATTACAGGGTAGATTCCATATCGCGACAGTTGAATACCTACCTATACAGATCTATCTGACTCTAGATATTCCTCCACCCAAATTCATAACAATATTCACGTGAAACAGACAGGTAATAACATCGATCATTATTCTCCCATGGTGTGTGTTTATTTCTCAACATAATCACCACTGCGGTCCGAACACTTCTGCCAACGTTCAAGCCGTTTTGCGATGACGTCACAATGGAACTGTGTACCTTGCTGACTTAACCAACGATTCACAGCGGCCTTGACATCATTGTCAAAAGAAGAATGTTCTCCATGAAGGTTATCCTCCAAGCACCACGAGCACCGTGCACAGTCAATCACCACGAGCACCGAGCACATTCACCACGAGCACCACGAGCACAAGCACCACGAGCACCACGATCCTTAAGTTTGGGGAAAAGATGACAATGTGATGGAGCCAAATCGGGGCTGGTGGTCCTTTGTGTCGGGACTCCATTAACCCTCTCTTGCTCAGGATCGTAAAGGTGCAGACAACTCTCATCTCCAGTCGTATCATCTCCAATCAGTCATCCAAACTCTCATCTCCAGTCAGTCATCCCAACTCTAATCTCCAGTCATTCATCCCAACTCTCATCTCCAGTCAGTCATCCAAACTCTCATCTTCAGTCAGTCATCCAAACTCTCATCTCCAGTCAGTCATCCAAACTCTCATCTCCAGTCAGTCATCCAAACTCTCATCTCCAGTCAGTCATCCCAACTCTCATCTCCAGTCAGTCATCCCAACTCTCATCTCCAGTCAGTCATCCCAACTCTCATCTCCAGTCAGTCATCCAAACTCTCATCTCCAGTCAGTCATCCAAATTCTCATCTCCAGTCAGTCATCCAAACTCTCATCTCCAGTCAATCATCCAAACTCTCATCTCCAGTCAGTCATCCAAACTCTCATCTCCACTCAGTCATCCAAACTCTCATCTCCAGTCAGTCATCCCAACTCTCATCTCCAGTCATCTCATCTCCAGTCAGTCGTCCCAACTCTCATCTCCAGTCAGTCGTCCCAACTCTCATCTCCAGTCAGTTGTCCCAACTCTCATCTCCAGTCAGTCGGCCCAACTCTCATTTCCAGTCAATCGTCCCAACTCTCATCTCCAGTCAATCGTCCCAACTCTCATCTCCAGTCAGTCGTCCCAACTCTCATCTCCAGTCAGTCATCCCACCTCTCATCACCAGTCAGTCATCCCACCTCTCATCTCCAGTCAGTCATCCCAGCTCTCATCTCCAGTCATCTCATCTCCAGTCAGTAATCCCAGCTCTCATCTCCAGTCATCTCATCTCCAGTCAGTCATCCCAGCTCTTATCTCCAGTCAGTCATCCCAGCTCTCATCTCCAGTCATCTCACCTCCAGTCAGTCACCCCAACTCTCATCTCCAGTCAGTCACCAAACTCTCATCTCCAGTCATCTCATCTCCAGTCAGTCATCCCAGCTCTCATCTCCAGTCATCTCATCTCCAGTCAGTCATCCCAGCTCTCATCTCCAGTCAGTCATCCCAGCTCTCATCTCCAGTCATCTCACCTCCAGTCAGTCATCCCAACTCTCATCTCCAGGCAGTCATCCGAACTCTCATCTCCAGTCAGTCACCCCAACTCTCATCTTCAGTCAGTCACCAAACTCTCATCTCCAGTCAGTCATCCCAACTCTCATCTCCAGTCATCTCATCTCCAGGCAGTCATCCCAACTCTCATCTCCAGTCAGGCATCCCAACTCTCATCTCCAGTCATCTCATCTCCAGTCAGTCATCCCAACTCTCACCTCCAATCAGTCATCCCAACTCCCATCTCCAGTCATCTCATCTCCAGTCAGTCATCCCAACTCTCATCTCCAGTCATCTCATCTCCAGTCAGTCATCCCAACTCTCACCTCCAGTCAGTCATCCCAACTCTCATCTCCAGTCATCTCATCTCCAGTCAGTCATCCCATCTCTCATCTCCAGTCATCTCATCTCCAGTCAGTCATCCCAACTCTCACCTCCAATCAGTCATCCCAACTCCCATCTCCAGTCATCTCATCTCCAGTCAGTCATCCCAACTCTCATCTCCAGTCATCTCATCTCCAGTCAGTCATCCCAACTCTCACCTCCAGTCAGTCATCCCAACTCTCATCTCCAGTCATCTCATCTCCAGTCAGTCATCCCAACTCTCATCTCCAGTCATCTCATCTCCAGTCAGTCATCCATACTCTCATGTTCAGCACTTCACAGCACTGACAACTACATGCTGCCCTCTGCCATCTTGACTGACGTAGCACTGAGAAATCTAGTGTCAGAACCTCGAAACTTCTAATGTGCGGACTGCGCTTTTTCATTCGAATATCTTTACCTGCTTTGGAGAAAAAGAATAGGATGCATTACTTTTCAACACGTCCTCGTAGTTTGTAGTGAAAAACCGAACGTCTCGGGAAGTTGGACGTCACTTCCAGTTGGTGCCGCTTGATGACGTCTGACAGCGTCACATTGCTCTTTATTTGGCTGTAACTGAAACACAGGTGAGTGAAAGGTCGTGTGCAGGTAGACTAAGCGCTTCTTCCTTCATCTCCCCATCCTTGAACAACACTCTTATGGTGCCTTCTTGGAGGTTCTTTCTTTTTGTGACGTCAGCCAAAACAGGTGTTTGTCAAATCAACATTTCTTTTACAAATTCCCAAAACATTAAGAGAAATCGCAACTTAAGGCTACAACTGGTTGTAATTGCTGTATTCGGCTGGACTTATTCAAAATGGCGATAGTTTTTATAACTTCGTATGGAAACATCATCACGTGATAGGTGCGAGATTGCGGACGGCAATTCCTGATGTAGAATGAAGAACTAGTTACGCCGGTGAAGGATCGTGTCACGTGCATCGGCGGACAGGTAGTCGAACAATGGAAGAAATGAACACGACAATGCCTGAGGTATGTTAACCGTCTTGGGAAGCAAGGAGAAGCTGCCATTTTGGGCGTTTACCTCTTTCTCTCCAACGAAGGGTTAACGCCCGAAATACGACCTGTTGATTACCAAACCATTATCACCATCACCATTATCACCACGAGGGCATGCCCGTACTATATATATATCTAAAATTATATCCCCCCCTCTATTTACATGAAATGGTTTGGTCCATTCGCAAAGCCAAAGCGAACGGCTTGCGAGTACGGTGACAATCCCCCCCCTCTATTTACATGAAATGGTTTGGTCCAAAGCGAACGGCTTGCGAGTACGGTGACAATCCCCCCCCCTCTATTTACATGAAATGGTTTGGTCCAAAGCGAACGGCTTGCGAGTACGGTGACAATCCCCCCCCTCTATTTACATGAAATGGTTTGGTCCAAAGCGAACGGCTTGCGGAGTTTGGTAAAGAAATCGCCATAGCTCGGTAACTACTTGTCCGATTAATATGAAACCTTGAAAAGGCACATCCTCGGGTCCCCAGCAATATACCTGGCAAGTTTCAAGTATATCGGACCCGTGGTTGTCGAGAAACAGCGGTCACAGACAAACACACAAACACACAGACACACAGAGATTACTGGAATTATAGATAGACTAGGGCATGCCCGTACTATATATATGTCTAAAATTATATCCCCCCCCTCTATTTACATGAAATGGTTTGGTCCATTCGCAAAGCCAAAGCGAACGGCTTGCGAGTACGGTGACAATCCCCCCCCCTCTATTTACATGAAATGGTTTGGTCCAAAGCGAACGGCTTGCGAGTACGGTGACAATCCCCCCCCCTCTATTTACATGAAATGGTTTGGTCCAAAGCGAACGGCTTGCGAGTACGGTGACAATCCCCCCCCCTCTATTTACATGAAATGGTTTGGTCCAAAGCGAACGGCTTGCGGAGTTTGGTAAAGAAATCGCCATAGCTCGGTAACTACTTGTCCGATTAATATGAAACCTTGAAAAGGCACATCCTCGGGTCCCCAGCAATATACCTGGCAAGTTTCAAGTATATCGGACCCGTGGTTGTCGAGAAACAGCGGTCACAGACAAACACACAAACACACAAACACACAAACACACAGACACACAGACACACAGAGATTACTGGAATTATAGATAGATGATCACCATTATCATTATCACCATCACCATTATCACCATTATGACCATTATCACCATTATCATCATCACCATCACCATTATCACCATTATGACCATTATCACCATCACCAAACCATTATCACCATTATCACCATCACCAAACCATTATCACCATTATCATTATCACCATTATCATTATGACCATTATCACCATCACCATTATCACCATTATCATTATCACCATTATCACCATTATCACCATCACCAAACGATTATCACCATTATCACCATCACCAAACCATTATCACCATTATCATTATCACCATTATCACCATTATCACCATTATCACCATCACCAAACCATTACCATTATCACCATTATCACCATCACCAAACCATTAACATTATCACCATTATCACCATTATCACCATCACCAAACCATTATCACCATTATCATTATCACCATTATCACCATCACCATTATCACCATTATCACCATCACCAAACGATTATCACCATTATCACCATCACCAAACCATTATCACCATTATCACCATCACCAAACGATTATCACCATCACCATCACCAATATCACCATCACCAAACCATTATCACCATTATCACCATCACCAAACCATTATCACCATTATCATTATCACCATTATCACCATTATCACCATTATCACCATTATCATAATCACCATTATCACCATCACCATTATCACCATCACCAAACCATTATCACCATCACCAAACCATTATCACCATTATCATAATCACCATTATCACCATTATCACCATTATCACCATTATCATTATCACCATCACCATTATCACCATTATCACCATTATCACCATTATCACCATTATCACCATCACCAAACCATTATCACCATCACCATTATCACCATTATCATTATCACCATTATCACCATTATCACCATCACCAAACCATTATCACCATTATCACCATCACCAAACCATTATCACAATTATGACCATTATCACCATTATCACCATTATCACCATCACCAAACCATTATCACCATTATCACCATCACCAAACCATTATCACCATTATCATTATGACCATTATCACCATTATCATAATCACCATTATCACCATTATCATTATCACCATTATCACCATCACCATTATCACCATTATCACCATTATCACCATTATCACCATCACCAAACCATTATCACCATCACCATTATCACCATTATGACCATTATCATAATCACCATCAACATTATCATTATCACCATTATCACCATCACCATTATCACCATTATCACCATCACCAAACCATTATCACCATCACCATTATCACCATTATCACCATCACCATTATCACCATCACCAAACCATTACCATTATCACCATTATCACCATTACCAAACCATTATCACCATTATCACCATCACCAAACCATTATCACCATCACCATTATCACCATTATCACCATTATGACCATTATCACCATTATCATAATCACCATTATCACCATCACCATTATCATTATCACCATTATCACCATCACCATTATCACCATTATCACCATCACCAAACCATTATCACCATCACCATTATCACCATTATCACCATCACCAATATCACCATCACCAAACCATTATCGCCATTATCACCATTATCACCATTATCACCATCACCAAACCATTACCATTATCACCATTATCACCATTATCACCATTACCATTATCACCATTATCACCATTATCACCATTATCACCATCACCAAACCATTACCATTATCACCATTATCACCATTATCACCATTATCACCATTATCACCATTACCAAACCATTATCACCATTATCACCATCACCAAACCATTATCACCATCACCATTATCACCATTATCACCATTATGACCATTATCACCATTATCATAATCACCATTATCACCATCACCATTATCACCATCACCATTATCACCATTATCACCATCACCATTATCACCATTATCACCATCACCAATATCACCATCACCAAACCATTATCACCATTATCACCATCACCAAACCATTATCACCATCACCATTTCACCATTACCATTATCACCATTATCACCATTATCACCATCACCAAACCATTACCATTATCACCATTATCACCATTATCACCATCACCAAACCATTACCATTATCACCATTATCACCATTATCACCATCACCAAACCATTATCACCATCACCATTATCACCATTATCACCATCACCATTATCACAATCACCATCAACAAACAATTACCATTATCACCATCACCAAACCATTATCACCATCACCATTATCACCATTATCACCATTATCACCATTATCACCATCACCAAACCATTATCACCATTATCACCATCACCATTATCACCATCACCAAACCATTACCATTATCGCCATTATCACCATTATCACCATCACCAAACCATTACCATTATCACCATTATCACCATTATCACCATCACCAAACCATTACCATTATCACCATTATCACCATTATCACCATTATCACCATCACCAAACCATGACTATTATCACCATTATCACCATTATCACCATCACCAAACCATGACCATTATCACCATTATCACCATTACCACCATTATCACCATCACCAAACCATCACCATTATCACCATTATCACCATCACCAAACCATGACTATTATCACCATTATCACCATTATCACCATTACCACCATCACCAAACCATTACTCCATTATCACCATTATCACCATTACCACCATTACCACCATCACCAAACCATGACTATTATCACCATTATCACCATTATCACCATTACCACCATCACCAAACCATTACTCCATTATCACCATTATCACCATTATCACCATCACCAAACCATGACTATTATCACCATTATCACCATTATCACCATTACCACCATCACCAAACCATTACTCCATTATCACCATTATCACCATTATCACCATTACCACCATCACCAAACCATGACCATTATCACCATTATCACCATTATCACCATCACCATTATCACCATTATCACCATCACCAAACCATTATCACCATCACCATTATCACCATTATCACCATCACCATTATCACCATCACCAAACCATTACCATTATCACCATTATCACCATTATCACCATCACCAAACCATTACCATTATCACCATTATCACCATCACCAAACCATTACCATTATCACCATTATCACCATTATCACCATCACCAAACCATTACCATTATCACCATTATCACCATTATCACCATTATCACCATCACCAAACCATGACTATTATCACCATTATCACCATTACCAACCATTATCACCATTACCACCATTATCACCATCACCAAACCATCACCATTATCACCATTATCACCATCACCAAACCATGACTATTATCACCATTATCACCATTACCACCATCACCAAACCATGACTATTATCACCATTATCACCATTATCACCATCACCAAACCATGACTATTATCACCATTATCACCATTATCACCAAACCATGACTATTATCACCATTATCACCATTATCACCATCACCAAACCATGACTATTATCACCATTATCACCATTATCACCATCACCAAACAATGACTATTATCACCATTATCACCATTATCACCATTATCACCATTACCACCATCACCAAACCATTACTCCATTATCACCATTATCACCATTATCACCATTATCATCATTACCACCATTACCACCATCACCAAACCATGACTATTATCACCACTATCACTATCACCATCACCAAACCATGACTATTATCACCATTATCACCATTATCACCATTATCACCATCACCAAACCATGACTATTATCACCATTATCACCATTATCACCATTACCAAACCATGACTATTATCACCACTATCACCATCACCAAACCATGACTATTATCACCATTATCACCATCACCAAACCATGACCATTATCACCATTATCACCATTATCACCATTACCAAACCATGACTATTATCACCACTATCACCATCACCAAACCATGACTATTATCACCACTATCACCATCACCAAACCATGACTATTATCAACATTATCACCAAACCATGACCATTATCACCATTATCACCATTATCACCATTATCACAATCACCATCACCAAACCATGACCATTATCACCATTATCACCATTATCACCATTATCACCATTATCATCATTATCACCATTACCACCATCAGCAAACCATGACTATTATCACCATTATCACCATTATCACCATTATCACCATTATCACCATTATCACCATTATCACCATTATCACCATTACCACCATCACCAAACCATGACTATTATCACCATTATCACCATTATCACCATTATCACCATTATCACCATTATCACCATCACCAAACCATGACCATTATCACCATACCATGACCATTATCACCATCACCATTATCACCATTATCACCATTATCACCATTATCACCATCACCAAACCATGACCATTATCACCATTATCACCATTATCACCATTATCACCATTATCACCATCACCAAACCAAACCATGACCATTATCACCATTATCACCATCACCATCACCATCACCAAACCATGACCATTATCACCATTATCACCATCACCATCACCAAACCATTATCACCATTATCACCATTACCACCATCACCAAACCATGACCATTATCACCATTGTCACCATGACCATGACCATTATGATATGACCATGACCATGACCATGACCATGATAACAATTATCACCATTATCACCATCACCATCACCATCACCAAACCATGACCATTATCACCATCACCAAACCATGAACATTATCACCATCACCAAACCATGACCATTATCACCATCACCATCACCAAACCATGACCATTATCACCATCACCAAACCATGAACATTATCACCATTATCACCATTATCACCATTATCACCATTACCACTATCACCAAACCATGACCATTATCACCATTATCACCATTATCACCATTATCACCATCACCAAATCATGACCATTATCACCATTATCACCATTATCACCATCACCAAATCATGACCATTATCACCATTATCACCATTATCACCATTATCACCATTACCACCATCACCAAATCATGACCATTATCACCATTATCACCATTATCACCATTATCAAACCATGACCATTATCACCATCACCAAACCATGACTATTATCACCATTATCACCATTATCACCATCACCAAACCATGACTATTATCACCATTATCACCATTATCACCATTATCACCATCACCAAACCATGACTATTATCACCATTATCACCATTATCACCATTATCACCATTATCACCATTACCACCATTACCACCATTACCACCATCACCAAACCATGACCATTATCACCATTATCACCATTATCACCATTACCACGACTATTATCACCATTATCACCATTACCACCATCACCAAACCATGACTATTATCACCATTATCACCATTATCACCATTATCACCATTACCACCATTACCACCATCACCAAACCATGACTATTATCACCATTATCACCATTACCACCATTATCACCATTATCACCATCACCAAACAATGACCATTATCACCATTATCACCATTATCACCATTACCACCATTATCACCATTACCACCATTACCACCGTTATCACCATTATCACCAGCACCAAACCATGACTATTATCACCATTATCACCATTATCACCATTATCACCATTACCACCATCACCATCACCATCACCATCACCAAACCATGGCCATTATCACCATTATCACCATTATCACCATTATCACCATACCATACCATGACCATTATCACCATCACCAAACCATGACCATTATCACCATTATCACCATCATCACCATCACCAAACCATGACCATTATCACCATTATCACCATTATCACCATTAGCACCATTAGCAGCATTATCACCATTATCACCATCACCAAACCATGACCATTATCACCATTATCACCATTATCACCATTATCACCATTACCACCATCACCATCACCAAACCATGACCATTATCACCATTATCACCATTATCACCATTATCACCATTATCACCATACCATACCATACCATGACCATTATCACCATCACCAAACCATGACCATTATCACCACTATCACCATTATCACCATCACCAAACCAAACCAAACCATGACCATTATCACCATTATCACCATCACCATCACCAAACCATGACCATTATCACCATCACCATCACCAAACCATGACCATTATCACCATTATCACCATTAGTACCATTAGCAGCATTATCACCATCACCATCACCAAACCATGACCATTATCACCATTATCACCATTAACACCATTAGCAGCATTATCACCATCACCAAACCAAACCAAACCATGACCATTATCACCATTATCACCATCACTATCACCAAACCATGACCATTATCACCATCACCATCACCATCACCAAACCATGACCATGACCATTATCACCATCACCATCACCATCACCAAACCATGACCATTATCACCATTATCACCATCACCATCACCAAACCATGACCATTATCACCATCACCATCACCATCTCCAAACCATGACCATTATCACCATTATCACCATTATCACCATTATCACTGTAGAAGAATTTTGTGTGATGACTCACAGGACTCCAATGACCGGACACAGGTTTACAAAAGGTCTGGTTTATTAACTGGTTATTCACTTCATTCCATTTACCAAATAATACCGCATAATATAATGGATCAGGTTAACTCTTTTCCAATGTCCTTCTCGTTCGGCTGATGTTCCTCCGCCATTCCCGTCGGGCAGAGGTTCTGATGATGGGCGCTCGTTCGCTCCGTCGAGCAGGAGTTATCGTGGCAAGTCCTCCTCGACTCCACGTTTGCTCTCGTTTATATTGGACAAACTGGAGTTAATCCCCTGTCCGCTGAAGGTTAATCCTTTCTCCGCTAATGCCCCGAGGTCATGCATGCACTGAGTCCTGGCATCAGCTCGCTCCCCTCCTGCTGTGATTTCCGTTTACCAAACGATAGGGGGGTGCTTCAGCCAGGGGCTGTGACCAGGTGGACAAGAGATTATCATGTTCGGGCGCATTCCTGACTCATTTACAAACTCGTCTTTCACAGAGTTTGCATGTAAAATGTATCTGCTTTGTTACCAGGTTAATTAATAAGTTACCAGTGCCAATTAATAAGTTACACTGAGTTACACTTCCACAATTCCCCCATCTTTTTGTTTTTTGTTTATATTAACCATTAATCTAAACATCAATATAAGTAAACAATCACTCACTACAAGTAAACATCATTACAAGTATAAGTAAATAATCAATCACTACAAGTAAACATCATTACAAGTATAAGTAAATAATCAATCACTTTGGTAATCAAATTCCCTTGGGCATACACCGTCATCCTGCAAGAATCACAAAACATTTCGTTGGTCATTGACTCCTTCCATATCGTTCAATCTATTGCATTTGCATCACAAATATATTTTCAAAAACAACACTTCACCATCACCAAGATACAACAATTTCACTTCATTTTCAAGTTTTGTAAAGCATCTGCACCATCTGGTAAAAAACGTTTGCCTCCACACAAATGTTGACTTTGTTTGAAAGGAAGGGCTGATCACTTGTGTTTGAATCCTGGTATGAAACATTTTCTCCTAATGTCTTCATAGCTCCTGCACTACTTCGTGTAGGATTTCGCTGTTGTGGTAACATTGCGGAGTCATAGACTGACCCTGCTCTCCTTGTAGCATTCTTGCCACTTTTTGCTGTAAACCATAGTAATTCCTGAACACGGCCTTCACCCAGTTGTAGTCGACTTGCCTCCTCCCTCATTGTGAGTGGGCAGCAAGTATTGGTGTGACGTTGATTGGCCAGCAAGATGTGGAACAGGGATGCCGGATGCATCCACAATGATGTTGGGACCATGGTGTTCAGGTCATTCATGGTCCTTACCAGGAGCAACCAGCAGAATCGTGCACAGCTGTTGTGACAAGGGCACAGCCGTTTTTTGCAGCTCCATGCTGGTTCCCCGGACGTTGGTGAAGTAATAACATATGTCCCCGCATTTCACAGAGGTTGCAGGTAACATGTCGTTGTCCTGCAACTTCTGATGTGGTGAATGTTCGAAGCCTTCGAACAAGAGTAAGTGATCGCCTTTCTTTCATATGTTGCAGTGTGATCCAGGCAAATGGTCACATAAATTTCCTTGGTGAAGGTAAGCATTCATCTCCAAGTTACACGGGAGAATGTCTTCATCATTCTTTGAGAAAGAGGGTGTATGCCACGATTAACTTCATTTTTTTTAGCCACAAATTTTCTTTCTCGAACTTCTTCCCAATTCCGTTAGCAATCCCTCCAAAATGTGATCTCGTCTTATCCTTATGCTCAGTCACATCTGAATCTGCTTTCCGCACACACTGAATCAGATAGGGTACATCTTACCATGAAATCAGCATAATCATGTATATCTTCCGACAGTTTCACATTCAACAATTTGTTGTTTTTCCTTAACACAAAAGTTATATTCATTTATATGCGTCACACAAATAATATTCAATCAGGTATGTATTTTATTACTAAACTAAGAATAGCATTGTATATGATTACAATCACAAACGGGAATACCTAATTCCCAACAACAATTTTTTTCAAACCAACAAATTAAACATAATGTATTATTACCACAATTCCTCTCCACTTTTTCTTTTCCCTCTTTTTCCTAACAGTGTGTCACTCGTGGTGATATGAGTTCACTGATATTGTAATTGACACAACTCATAACCTTGTCGTTATGCCATTATCTTAATTCTACTGTTTCATTTGCAACATCACTTGATTTAATCTTTTAATCTCAGTATTTATTCATATCATCATAACAATCTTTCTATTTTAGGTCCATATTTGTTTCTATTCTTATCAACCTCCTACGGTTTATCAATTTGTTCCAAAACACTGCAACCAAAGCTTTTAACCAAAGCTCTACCAAACTATTTCCAATTTGAACTCAACATGCTAATTAAACAACAATTCAAAGAATTAACTTCAATGGGTCAACAAAACTCATTTTATAAACAGATCTAATTTTCCCATCCAATATTTTCCTTGCCAAATGTCATATTGCAACACTTTAATAAACCTTCGAAAAATGTCTCCAAAATCAATAAATTCCCTTTTTACTTCCCAAATACTCATCTGTAAATTACATATTCAATTACAGTTTTTCCCTATTTGTTCGGCCTAAATGGCCACTGAAGTGGCTGCCAACATGCAGTACCGTTTTATCTACCAAGCAAGTATTCGTCCACATAAGATCTCTACCAAAATGTTGTTTGTAAAAACAAATCTGGGATTTCTGATTACATGGATGCACACTCTCAGGACATTTCAGGCTGCTTGTTAACAATCCACTACGATTAATTAATTCCTTTACCCACAATCAAATAATTAGTACAAATTGAGGATATTATCCTTATCACATTCATTTATAGATTCATTATGTTGGATCTAAATTTTCTCCCACTGCTGCAAGGAAGAACAATAGCTCTAATAAGTCTTTGTAATATCTCACTTCATTTACCCAGCATCGAAGAATTTATTTACTATCCATTCCCATCTGTTAACCAGTGACTTTGTTTGAACTCCAAAACTTAATTTGATGAATCCCATGTGTATGGTACCACTTATTGAAACCCCTACTTTTGTAGAAAATATCCAAGTAAGTGTTTTTTTACACCCCCTTAACTGTTGCTCATCCATTTCTATGCACCCAGTGAGTACTACTGACACCAGTATGCCAATATAGGTGTGCGAGATTAACAAATATGTTGCAGGTACACGTAACAGCGCGTTCTGAGTATAAATAACGTAACAGCGCGTTCATGGCTGCCCCTTGGTTTAAGATGCACAATGCATTCCGTTTTAAAACTCACAATAGTTCAAATCAGCAAGATTTTCTTTACTATTTTCCCATATCATCTATGCCTAATACACATCCATACATGCAGCACAATTTATATGCTGATAAAATTCAAGTTTATATATATATATATATAAATCCATGAGCAGAGTATTCTGGGAAGTCAGTGTAAGACCTCTCCCAAATTTGGATAATTTTGTACTCCCTCATTTCTTTTTATGAAGCTCATATCCATAAATAGCTGTTATTCTCATATAAATTCTATCAAAAATGGAATCCCCAAATTACTCACAATTTTACTATTAATTAATGGCTGCTCATAACCCAGCACATCAAATCTTTATATTCCATCTCCCTTGACAAAAGAGATAATGTTCATAATCAAATTTTATTTCTATTTTATTTTACGGATTCTCTGCATATTCAATCCCATCCACATAAAACTATCCATTTCCAGACAGGCACACTGTCGGTGTCAACAATCTTGCAAGATTGATACACAAAACAATAAAAAAACACAAACATTGACACACAAAAAAAATACACACAAACATGCATTATGCGTATTTGTTTGCGTTGGAACTATTATTTACAGATCAAGATGGGTGTCAATTTTATTTCAATTTCATAAAATTTGTCCTTCAATTTTTTATAAATGCTAATACACAAATGGACCAAAAAGTTTATTCTTAGAAAATCCCTATGATGTCACATTGAAATTACCCTTTCAGTTCCCACAATAATTTATCCAAATTTGACTACACACCCATTTACATGTCAGTCGACCACTGACTTATCAATCGTGTGGAACAATAGTCCGACATTCCCACCTGATCATCATGTGACCCTTGTCCCTTGGTTTAAAATTTGCAAAGCAATTGTTCCAACTTTGTAAATTTAAAATTGTGTGCCCAACATAAAAGATCCAATTTCGGCATTTGATCAATTAATTATCAATTTGCTTACAAGCAAAAGAAAAATGAATAATTCTTGCTCCGAAAACTTTTCAGACCCAAGAATCATCGACAGTTATTCATGTTTGTCCAGTAATCTAATTTGTTGAGGCCAATCGTCATTTGGGATTTGTCGCAATGAAGGCCTAATCATTGTCTGAGGTATCGGTCAGCACTGGTACCCTTGATCTTGGTTTCTTTGTCCTTGGTTTCTTTGTCCTTGGTTTCCCTGTCGAAATTGTCTTCTGCTCAGATATGGGCATCTCCTTATCCAGTGTCCCATCTCTCCACAGTTGAAGCACCGGCTTCTGTCGTTACCTGCTCTGTCCACTTGTTGACTTGTCTTTCTGGGCTGCATGTCTGGGTCTTTGGGTTGCCATTCTGACCTCTGGTTATCTCCTGATTCATAGTTGTTGTCTGTTGCATTGTTACGTTGTTGCATAGAAAACCTATTGCATTGGTTCGTAGTCATCAGGGCTTGTGTCTGTAGTTGCATCAATTTTTCGGCATTTATAGCACTGTTCCTGGCCTGAATTCGCTGATGATGCAAAGCATAATTCAATATTTCTTGCATCGGCTTGCCTTCCCAAGCAATACACTGTCTTTCCACTTCACTCTTCAATTTCGGCAACAGACCATTAATAAAAAGGGGTTTTAGGGCATTGTCGATTTGTGCCCGGTCTATTCCCGAATATAGTCGAAAAACATCTCGCAATCTGTCTAAATAATCACTAGCATCCTCTCCTGTTTTCTGTTTGCACGTAACCACTTTATTCCAATCAGTCACGGGCGGCAATTTTTGTATGGCCTCTATTAATTTATTTATCTGTGTCATTTTAGCCTCCGTGGGTATGTCTAATTCTCCATTTACTGCATGTACCCAGTTTGCCTCACTCATTAATGTCTTCAAAGTGGTGGTATTAGGAATTACCCACTTTAAGAGTATTTCTATGTCTCTTATAGTCGGCAATTGTGTTTCCACAATCAATCGTAGCTCTTCTGCGAATTGAAGTGGATCTGTTTTGATTGATGGCATATCGCTCTGTAATGCCTTCAATTGGTGTATTTGCCAAGGTCTATACATCAAATCTGGGCGTTCCTCATTTGCCCCTGGAAATTGCCGTTGCGGGAAATTCATAACGCCACATTTAGTCCTTGAGCCAGACCAAAAGTAATGCTCCGGCGGGGGGAGTAATTCTCATTATGATTTTCCATTAGACCAATGTCTCAAGTGTCAGAAAAGGTGTGATGGACATCTGAGAACGGTAGCTTAGTGCCCGGATGGACGCCATCTTTGAAACCACCCAGTTCGAAAATGCCCATTTGGTGGGGTACATTGTTGCACGTGTATCTGGACTTCTATACTAGCTATCGATGTGCGGTTGACGACTAAATATACGTCCGATGTGTACCGTCTAAATAAAAAATAATATGAAGCATTTTGTTTTAGATTAATTATTATAAAAATCAATTATCGAAAAAAAATCATATCTTTTTCAATATTTTATTATTAGACTTGTACTATTTTTAGTGAAACAACACTGGTATGATTTTCCAAATTATGCATTGTGCTACACCGTTTATCTGTCTATAAAAATAACTCAAAAACTAAAACATATCATCCACCACGAGTTTACAACAAATAAATGTAAAGAGGCATAAAATGACTTAGGCCGCCGCTGGCATTATCTATTCTGACGATAACGCAAGTTAGGAATGTCGTACGGAGAGGATTTTAACACCATACGATATCTAATAAGCAGGCGGAAATTGTTACATAGGAAATCTGCACTTTGGTGGCCATCTTGGATTTCAAAATGGCCGCCAATTATATTAATTATTCATTACTAGAGTTTGGAAAGACGTATGGAGCTGATTTTAACACCATACGATGTATATTCCTAATAAGCAAGCGGAGGTATCATTGAACATGTCATGTTTTAGTCAAATAACACCGGTATGATCTTCCAAATTATACATTTTGCTAAACCGTTTATCTGTCTATAAAGATTTTCAGGCAATTTGGCCTGCATTATAATAGAGAACAACATATGCTATACAATATACAGTGCACACAAAGTTAATCATCAGAGTCGCCATCAGAGTCATTGGCATCCTGAGCCACGATAGCATCGATATCCTGCACCATGTTGGAGCATCCCTGCAGCTTACACACAACAGTGCACTTCAACCCATTCAGTATGCAGGAGCAATCTGACGGTCGACACGTCCTTCTGCATGTGCATGAGATGAGATTCAAGACGACATCTGGAGCTGGTAGACCCGCCATCCATCGGATTGTGAGCGAACCGCCATCATCGAGTTCCCAACCATGTCCTGCTGATGGTGTTGGGACGTCTGGTAGGTTTTCAAGGCTGCGTCGCCAGATAGCCGCCTGATAGTTGGCCCTAAGCGTATGCTGCATCAAGGAGTCTTCACAAGGCGGCAATTGTCCAGATTCGATCTGGCCCTTCTTTGCACAGAACATGTGATAACGGAGCGAATTAACACCGACGATCTTCGTGTTCTTGGCGTACAGCTGACACGTGAAGGCCTGAATGCTATTGAAGACGTCTGTTGGTACATTCCACGAAGATCCCAGATCTGTGAATGCTTGAAGATACAGCTCATTCGCTTGCACAAGCTTCAAAGCCTTTATCTTTCCTTGGCTAGCCAGAGCACTCACAGTGTCACACCCGCTCCATGCATGAAGCCCTGGCAATGCACTGCAAACTCCAGACCCCAATACCGCAGCCAACTTTCCAACGTCGATCATTCTGACTCGAACCTTTGTTCCTCGTCTGATGAAGAGCTGACTATCGATGGTTCTGCTGAGATGAAGACTGATGATCAGAACGTCGGTGTCATCTGCCACTAAGATGATCGTCTTGTAGTGGGTAGCGGCGTGCTTTGCGTGGAGAAACATACGCGTGTCTGCTTCCTCGTGGCTACATTCGAGTGCTTGCACCAACTTCCACCTATCGCGGGTCAGTACCAGACATTTTTCACCACAGGTGACATACAGTGTTCTGTTGCCTAGCTTTTCGCGATTTGTTTCATGTTTCCACGACTCCGCCAGAAACACAACCAGTTTCTCCTTTGTCTGGCTGCAAGCAAGGAGACGCCGCCAGTTCATGATTTTGTGTGCGGGTCTGATCTCGCTGAAACTGATGCCTTCATTTGAACCGCGGTTCACACGCTCAGCTGCTTTGATGGATTCTTCTGTGTATGTGTCAAAGACAACATCGATGCGCTCACTGCCTTGACCAGCGTGAAGCGCTGCAGCAAGGATGCGGTCAGATAGTTCTTCGAACGTGTCGTTCTCGCCATGCATCTTTTGTATGAGAGCCATCGCATCAATTATTGTTGCACTTCGCTTGTCAACGTTCTCGGCTGGTTCCACAAGACCTTCCATGTGTTTCGCAAGTGCAGCTTTGTTCGTTTTTTTCATTGACCCATCAACGTTTGCCAAAGACCATGGTAACGGCCCTAGTGGGTGACAAAGGACAAGTTGCATGTCGAGGTTCCTTGTCTTGGCGATGAGTATCATGGTGGCAAACAGTTGTCTGTCAGCTCTCAGGACGATCTCCTTGTTTGTGCCCTTCACAACTTTCTGCTTGATCTTACCAAAGGTCTTCAAGTTTAGCTTGTTCAATGTGTCATGGAAGCCTGTTCCCTCTTCAAGACGTTTCTGGAAGCTTTGATACGCCGCTTCCCCCTTTTGCAGGGTGTTGAGTAGGTCATTAGAAACGTCCTCCCTCGCAGCCGCTCCGGTAGATATACTGAGAAGACATGACGGATCATCGGCGAATGGATTGGTCCAGTCATTTTCCAGTAGATCACAGATAGCTGTGACGCCAGACTCATCACGTTTGATGCGAGAAGTAGACAAGTCAGGGTGCTTGGCGTGAGATGTGTCGCTGCCATTCACAAGGATAGTTTCTCGTAGTTGCCTCAGTGCAGTAGCCCGATTTTCTGCAGTTAGATAGTATCGTGACACAGCCCCTTGGCGAAGACTAAAACCTCGTGTTCCTCCAGCTGTTTGCGTATCTTTGTTTACTGTTTCTTCTGTTGTCTGATCAACAGCGATTCTGGCAAATGGATTCCCTGGTCTAAGCTGTACGGAGAAGTAGCCTTGATTGAAATGCCTGTACAACTCGGGGCATGTTTCGTGGAGTTGCGTCATCTGTGCATAGTACACTGGTAGATATCTAGCATAGTTCACCTTGTTCATTGCGAAACACCAAGGGATCACTCTTCTGACACAAGCCAAGTGAAGCATCCAGTCGCCTTCTCTATCCGCACGAATCAACCCCAGCAGGGTCTCTACCATATCAATATACATCATCCAGAAGCGAGCCAGGTCTCCATGTTTGGTTCGCAGAAAATGTAGGTATTTCGCGAACATGTCAAAGCTCTGTACACATGAATCATCATCGAGAGCAGCAGCGAGAGTCTCGTGGCAAACATCCTCCTTGATGCTGCGAATTTTGAGGTCAGTGCTTTGAATCTGGGGTTCCTTGTCAGGATGATTGCTTTCTATCCACACCTGGAAGCCCTTCCAAATGATGCGCATTAGTGCCTCATACATCAACTTGTGGAGTCGCACAGCACGGTTGTATTGCTTGCCTTCCAGAACCCTGTTGATGGAACCTTCAGCGATTACTCCTGACTCAACAGCTACATCCCGAAGGCCTGCATCTCCAAACATTTTCCCAATGCTCGACATGATACAGATGGTATGGAAGTTCCCCATCATGAGCACGATTCTTCCATATCGATCGACATCTTTCCATGCTATTTCGGTCGCCTTAGCAAATAGTGCCTGGTCTAGCACCACCGGTATACGCTCAAGCTGAAGTGATGACATGATGTTCAGAGCTTCTCTGAGGATTTCTTGCACTGTTGCCATATCTGTGGCAGGCGCGTTTATAGTCGGCAGGTAGCCAACTACATCTTCCGTCACCTGAACACGATCTCTAGTCATGATGTTGAAACCAGTCCACGAACTGATTGTCTGGTCGCATGGTTCCAGCATGCGAGTCATAATCCATACGTGATTTCGGCGCTGCGCAAGGGATGTTGCGCCTGCAAGAGTGTCAGAAAGATCTGCAGGCTTGATTGCAGGTGGGCCCTCTCGTTTCCCACCGCTGTATATTGGAACTAAATCGCTGGATGACGGGATAGATCGCTTCTTATCTGCTTTGGATACTGCCGATGGAGGTTGGGGCGGCAAACACGACTGCGACTTCGGTTGGACGATGATACCGTTGACGCGATGCGATGTTCCGCCACCACTCAGCGATTCCTCTAGCCTGTCGATGTTATCGAATGCTAATACAGTCGGGACCGAAGGGTGCACATGTGACGGAAGTGGTACTGTATCTTTCTCCACACTTGCTAATTTGTCTATGCATAGCGCTGTCTCGATTTCTTCCAGAACTGTGTACGAACATCCGTGCCCGAGTCGATTCAATATTCTGATGACCTCTGTATTACCGGTGAGCGTTTTCATGACCCACGGAAGTAGGACATGCTTCGATGTTCTGATGGTACCCCGGTGTACAGCATTGATGATATCTTGAGCCATCGACCATACCAGTGTGTCGGCACGCGCAGAGCTACCCCCACTCCCGCAAATCAAAGTATGCAGAAATACACGAAGAGAATCTGGTATCTTCACGTAATCTGAAGTGAGTTCTGCTGGCTGAGGCGGCCAACGTTCATTGTAATGAGCATCTTTGATCTGGTGTCGCAGTGAAGTAGCTGCACGCACAATGTTACTTTCACCGTCCGTTCGTTCAAATGCTTTCACTTCTGCTTTCAGGTTTACGCACTCTGCAGCAATCTCTCGCTTTGTCAGATTATCGGGCATCAAGTATACACGGTGTTTCACATTGAAGAAGATGAGCGATTCTCCAAACTCTCTTTGTAATGTGCGCTGCAGATTCTTCTTGATGGAGTCACGAACATCAACTGAAAATGTATCTGAAGACAGGATATCTGTTGCAACATCAACTATTGGAACAATCCTCGGGTTCAAGAACAAGTCAGTGCGAATGAAATTGAATATACATCGTATCATTTCTTTTTTCTCGATATTATCTTCAATGTCAGTTTCTACTTGAGGTTTTTGGGGCCGTGTGTAGTTTCTATAGCAGGAGAAGTGGTAGTGAGCCTCAGCTGCAACCATATCTCGTGTAGTCAATGCCAAAACTCTCTCATCATTGCGAGCTGTCGCAGCATCTCTTATTGTCTTATCTGCTCGAAGTTCAACAGCCAAGACAACTGTTTCACGGGTACGACTGCCTTTTATGAATTTTGAAGCACGCTGGCAAAAAATGCATTTATCATCGTAGACCGTTGAAGTTGATCCTGTCTCTTCCCGTGATGATCGCCGTCGCACCGCATCGCCAGTATCAACTGAAGAACTTCTAGCTGCATTGGTCAAAGTAGCTAGGTGGTTTTTGTGAGTGAAGTCTGATCTACAAGCCCTATGGTATAATATTGGAATATTAGGAAGTTCAACTGCGCCTTCTTGGACTAGTTTTAGAATTGGATAAAAGTTTCTAACTGCGGCTGCCTCACACAATGTCTTCCAAGAACTGTTGCCCGCTGCCTTGCTTAGTTCAGAGAGTGGCGACTTCTTGCTGCACAGGATGCACGTTCCGGACTCAGGTTCAATCTTCGCCCGTTTCGCCTCGACACCGGCCATCTCAGCTGAAAGAACAAAAGACTGACGTTAGATTACTCCGATATCCGAAAAGCTCGCCAGCTTACATAGACATACTCATCCAAGTCAGTGAACATGTTAGATGGCGCCACAATACAACTCTATAATAGAGTTGTATGTGGCGCCATCTAACATGTTCACTTTTAGTTCTTAAGCCACCCACCCCCCCCCCCCCCCCTCAGAAATTAATCAGGTCACCGCAACAAATCTCAGACTGAGATATAGAATATATAATATAGATATAGAATAGACTGACGTCACTTTCGGCACTGGGTTCTGTGGGTTGATTTATCGGCGGGAAATTCCAACTGACATAGTTTCGGTTTGTGGAAAGTGCATGCCTTTTCATATATTTTTTGTGTACACTCGTGGTGGATGATATGTTTTAGTTTTTGAGTTATTTTTATAGACAGATAAACGGTGTAGCACAATGCATAATTTGGAAAATCATACCAGTGTTGTTTCACTAAAAAAAGTACAAGTCTAATAATAAAATATTGAAAAATATATGATTTTTTTTCGATAATTGATTTTTATAATAATTAATCTAAAACAAAATGCTTCATATTATTTTTTATTTAGACGGTACACATCGGACGTATATTTAGTCGTCAACCGCACATCGATAGCTAGTATAGAAGTCCAGATACACGTGCAACAATGTACCCCACCAAATGGGCATTTTCGAGCTGGGTGGTTTCAAAGATGGCGTCCATCCGGGCACTAAGCTACCGTTCTCAGATGTCCATCACACCTTTTCTGACACTTGAGACATTGGTCTAATGGAAAATCATAATGAGAATTACTCCCCCCCCCCCCCCCCCCCCCCCCGGAGCATTCACTTCAAAAAATGGCCGGTTGGCTCAAGGACTAATTGTTCAAAACCTCCCTGTGGGAGAGTCAAGTTTTGAATGTTCATTGGCAGATCATATTGATCGTTGGATAGATTGGCATTCATCACAGAACCCTTACTCCTTGTATGGTGGTATGGGACGTATGTTGAAGTTGTTGCAGCTGGTTGTATTGCTTGCCCACTTTGAGTCGGTTCCTGTCCTCCAGTTGCACCCTCTGGGGTAGTCACCTCAACTGGGGCACTGCTTTCACCCTGTCTTCTGTCGGCTAGAGCCAATCGTTTCACTCTGTACTGGCCCTTCGGCAGGTAGAGGTACAGGTACCTGTACTTCCTGTGGCTGATATACACTATTTCGCCGATAGGGTGGAGGAGTTTCCTCTTCTATTTCATTTATCTCATATGACCTTGCGTCTGGGTACAATCTGAACTGGGATCGCTTTCCATTGCTAACTTCAAGAGGCATTTGGGTGGATACCTTTTCCAACCTATGTTGTATCTGCTTCATTTCTTTCTTCACACCCCCCATTTTCGTTTTGGTCTCCCTGTCTCTAGACTCGATGTCCCAGTAATAAAATGGTTTCCAATCCACCTTCAACTTCTGTCTGTCTCTTGCTTCTAATTCTTCTCTGAGTGTTTCCAATGTGTTCCTGTCAAACGTGCCATCCTTGGGGAATTCCTTCTTTCTCCCTTTTGTCCATTCATGCCAAGATTCCAAATCTTTAAGTGAATGTGGACCATATTGCTGATACATGTGGTTGACGCAAGCGCCTCTTTGGGACAAGTCTAGCTGACCTTGTTTGCCCTTGCAGACTCCATTTCCCATTTTGCCTGTATGTGAATACCACTCAATATTCCCTCAATGTACCAGGTAGATTACTAGGATCTGCGCTTTGGAATGCACCTGTACACACCTGTACTATATGTCCTATAAATAAAATCTACTGGAGTTTGTTCCACCTTTTATCAAAGTAACGTTGGATGCGTTGTAGCTTGTTCCAGGTTCCTCTAAAGCTTCACTCGTACCTCCAGGAAGGATCTCTCCACCTGTTCACACGGTGATTTCCAGAAAATCTCCCTCAGCTGTGGCTTTGCACAATCCAATCTCACAGATCAGTATTTGCAGATGAGCCGGAGGGTCAGTATGAAATGGGTGAATCCTCAGGTGTCCGCTCTGTTGACGGGGAAATCACACAATGGTAACCGCACATATATATCTGTATATAAACTCACCACCTTGCTCAATTTTCCCAGGTTGTCTCCACATTGTTAATATCTCGCAAAGATATCAAAGCTTCTTTCTTGAGACCGCATTTTCATCAATCAAACAATCAATATATTCAATTCAATTTATTCAGTTCAATTTATTCAGTTAAATTTATTCAGTTAAATTTATTCAATTAAATTCAATCAATTAGATTCAATCAATTAATAATTCAATCAATTATTCAATTTCAATTAATTCATCAATATTCATCAATAAATCAAATTAATCATTTTGGATGACTCCTTGCATAAGCCCTTTCCCCAATGATGTCAGGACAGGTCCATCCATTGACCGTCACCTCTGGTTCGTACCTCATGTTAATTGATGAATCACCGTCCTGTCCTAGGGTCATATCTGACATATTTCCCCATTTTGCCTGGTCTCCACAAATTTTCTTTGCAACCACTAAAGGCAACTCATCCTTCATTCGTGAGACAGCCAAAATGGATGGCAGATATTAAAGTTCTTTGGGAAAAATATCTCATCATTTTTCTTTTAATAGTACCCAAATCTCTTGGCAATATAAATTTCGTAAAACTCCTGAAATGGGACTGTCAAATTCCTTCAATCATGCTAAATTTTGAAACTCCATCGCTTGTAATACCCAATTTATCCCATAGGGCTTGAAAGTTCTTTCCCAAGTTCATGCAGCATTCTGCATTTGAACCCTATGATATCATTCATAATAATCATCATGATTTTATAGTCATGGTCCTATCATAATCATCTATTTAAACGAACATTTCCTTTATCACCACAGCTATGTGGTATAATCAACAATAGAATAAAACTGTACATAGCAACAGGCTACCTCATGGCCACTTAGTATACCTATTGACAATAAGTCATAACAATATCGAATAATCATTGAACAATTCAAAAATCGCTTCCACTGCTCTAGCCGCAGCATCCGTGATATTTGTTTGCTCATTCACTATTCCTGATTCGTCATCAAGGATCTCCATCATCACACAGCGTACTTAATTCCGCATTTTAATGAGAATTCAACAGGAATTTACGACTCAAAGGAAAAAGAACGAGCAGACCTTTTGCAGGATGATCGTTACAAAAATCGTTACATATATTAAAGTATTTATAATGTCGACAAATCATATCTTAATTCTTACAAGATTTGGTTCTTTGAATAAATCACAGCACCGGGAGAACCAGCTCCAAAAATGGATCTTTGTGTTTATTCAGCACCCTAGTAATTGGTTCTTTGTGTACTAATTACACAGCACCCAGGCCCCGCTCATATGGATCTTTGTGCAGCGCTACACAGCACCTGAGCAAAAGGGGTTTCATCTACATTTTCCCTATCCGGTGTACCATCCGTGATATTTGTTTGCTCATTCACTATTCCTGATTCGTCATCAAGGATCTCCATCATCACACAGCGTACTTAATTCCGCATTTTAATGAGAGTTCAACAGGAATTTACGACTCAAAGGAAAAGAACGAGCAGACATTTTGCAGGACGATAACTGGAATTAGTCGTGAAAATATATCCAAATACACAAAAATACACACCCACACAAATAAACAACATTTATTCCGTTTAACAGAACAAACATTTCCTCTATCATGACATGCATGTCTTCAAAATTATATGACCAAGAGAAAAAAGTAAATTTAATTAAAACTGCGGGCAGTGATAATCCGGGGACCATACCGCTCCATCCTGATTGGACGAGTGCGTGCTAGAGTCGTTAACAGCGACAGTCCAGATCCGATTATTCAAAATTTCAACTCAATCGATCGAAAAATGAACGCAGGGATGCATTTTAAAGGTGCAGTGGCACTAACTGAGTTGCCACGAATATGGCCACGAAATTGCCAATATGGCCATCACAAAATATTTTCCTTAATCAATTGGCTCATAGCATAACCAATCTGTAAGTATTTCATCCGAAGATGTATCTCTGAGGACTTTTAATTAAATAAGTCATTTATAAATCAACGAGTTAATTTATTAAATGATTAATCAATAAATCAATATTTTCCTTGACAGCCACATCACTTGGTCAGTGTCATGTCCAAATATCAGCTTCCTTACTCAAAAGGTGCCTGAGTTAATGTAATGTAATTACTGTAATAAGATTACTGCAATTACTGTAATGATTACTGTAATTACTGTAATTACCGGAACTGTAATTACTGTAATTACCTCAGGTAATTACTGTAATGTAATTACTGTAATTTAATAAGAAATGTAATTAATTAAATAAGTACTTCATTAATCGCTCATAATTAAATAACTCGTGAATTCTTATCCGATTTATTTAATATTTGAGTGTCCCCAAAACGTTGGAGCAAAACGTTGCAACAACGAAAGTGAAACGTTGTAGATTATCCCAATGGATAATCCCAATGAATCACAATGCAATCCCATTAAAATCCCATTAAAATCCCATTAAAATCCCATATCTTGTCACCCTTTGCATTGTTGAAAGCAATTAATTCCATAACTCAATATTACCTCTATTTATATATACTAGGGCGTGCCCGCACGTACGTGCTTGCCCGTACGTGCTTGCAAAAAAAAACAACATGCGTGCAAGCAACAACAAAAACTTTGAAACCACGTGGCAGTAACGACCACAGAACCCCCCTTCTATTTACATGCAATGGTTTGGTCCATTCGCAAAGCCAAAGCGAACGACCACAGAACCCCCCCTCTATTTACATGAAATGGTTTGGTCCATTCGCAGAGCCAAAGCGAACGGCTTGCGAGTACGGTGACCATACCTTGGGACCCACTTGTCCGATTAATTTCAAACCTTGACAAATTTTCCATTCCTTCCCTTCCTGATCTTTCGATGTAGGGCTGGGTTCTTTTTTTAGGATCATGTTGCATCGAGCATTATTTTCCAAAACAGTGTGAACATTAAACCACACCAAAACCTCTGACATCCCACCATTAACACCTATTGTAAGCGTGCCGAATCAGTAAGCATCACCCCTTCTATGAGCCTCGACCAGAGGGTGGTTGTTACTCACAAACACTCGTCGCTAGCTGTTCCATTGTCTGCCGATTCCCACTCTGCTGTTTTTGTCTCATAATCACCAAGCAAGAACAGTACACATTTCCTGTAATTATCTCTCATAATCAGGATAAATTTGGAACAGCCCTTAAACTAACACCAAGCAGATCAATTTTTATATTTAGGTTGAGGTTTCACACAAACTGGTTAACTAAATAATACAGAATTATTATTATTATTATATCTCCGCCTTGGTGAACAGTTTATGTTTTGTATCCCACTGATAGGCCGGATCTGGATTCGGACCTGAACCAAAAATGGAATCGGCGTGTTTTTGTCACTTTTTTTTTTTTTTGAATAATATTAAAATAATAACATTAATAAGTATATTATGTTAAATATCATGTATATCGCTTTTCACCCGATCTCTTTATGGTGAAGAATCACTTTAAACAATTCTCGTAGCCAGATTCGCACCTGGGTCTTCACCAAAATCCAATCATTTCGTCGTGTCACCCATGCTATTTATCTGGCAAATTTCGTTAAAAAAACACACAGCACTGGTTCCGTGTCACCCATGCTATTTATCTGGCAAATTTCGTTAAAAAAAACAACAGCACTGGTTCCGTGTCACCCATGCTATTTATCTGGCAAATTTCGTTAAAAAAAAACAACAGCACTGGTTCCGTGTCACCCATGCTATTTATCTGGCAAGTTTCGTTTAAAAAAAAACAACAGCACTGGTTCCGTGTCACCCATGCTATTCATCTGGCAAATTTCGTTAAAAAAAAACACACAGCACCGGTTCCGTGTCACCCATGCTATTTATCTGGCAAATTTCGTTAAAAAAAACAACAGCACTGGTTCCGTGTCACCCATGCTATTTATCTGGCAAATTTCGTTTAAAAAAAACAACAGCACTGGTTCCGTGTCACCCATGCTATTTATCTGGCAAATTTCGTTAAAAAAAAACAACAGCACTGGTTCCGTGTCACCCATGCTATTTATCTGGCAAATTTCGTTAAAAAAAACACCAGCACTGGTTCCGTGTCACCCATGCTATTTATCTGGCAAATTTCGTTAAAAAAAACACACAGCACTGGTTCCGTGTCACCCATGCTATTTATCTGGCAAATTTCGTTAAAAAAAACAACAGCACTGGTTCCGTGTCACCCATGCTATTTATCTGGCAAATTTCGTTAAAAAAAACAACAGCACTGGTTCCGTGTCACCCATGCTATTTATCTGGCAAATTTCGTTTAAAAAAAAACAACAGCACTGGTTCCGTGTCACCCATGCTATTTATCTGGCAAATTTCGTTAAAAAAAACACACAGCACTGGTTCCGTGTCACCCATGCTATTTATCTGGCAAATTTCGTTAAAAAAAACAACAGCACTGGTTCCGTGTCACCCATGCTATTTATCTGGCAAATTTCGTTAAAAAAAAACAACAGCACTGGTTCCGTGTCACCCATGCTATTTATCTGGCAAATTTCGTTAAAAAAAACAACAGCACTGGTTCCGTGTCACCCATGCTATTTATCTGGCAAATTTCGTTAAAAAAAACAACAGCACTGGTTCCGTGTCACCCATGCTATTTATCTGGCAAATTTCGTTAAAAAAAAACAACAGCACTGGTTCCGTGTCACCCATGCTATTTATCTGGCAAATTTCGTTAAAAAAAACACACAGCACTGGTTCCGTGTCACCCATGCTATTTATCTGGCAAATTTCGTTAAAAAAAAACAACAGCACTGGTTCCGTGTCACCCATGCTATTTATCTGGCAAATTTCGTTAAAAAAAACCAACAGCACTGGTTCCGTGTCACCCATGCTATTTATCTGGCAAATTTCGTTAAAAAAACAACAGCACTGGTTCCGTGTCACCCATGCTATTTATCTGGCAAATTTCGTTAAAAAAAACAACAGCACTGGTTCCGTGTCACCCATGCTATTTATCTGGCAAATTTCGTTAAAAAAAACAACAGCACTGGTTCCGTGTCACCCATGCTATTTATCTGGCAAATTTCGTTAAAAAAAACACCAGCACTGGTTCCGTGTCACCCATGCTATTTATCTGGCAAATTTCGTTAAAAAAAAAAACAGCACTGGTTCCGTGTCACCCATGCTATTTATCTGGCAAATTTCGTTAAAAAAAAACACACAGCACTGGTTCCGTGTCACCCATGCTATTTATCTGGCAAATTTCGTTAAAAAAAAACAACAGCACTGGTTCCGTGTCACCCATGCTATTTATCTGGCAAATTTCGTTAAAAAAAACAACAGCACTGGTTCCGTGTCACCCATGCTATTTATCTGGCAAATTTCGTTAAAAAAAAACAACAGCACTGGTTCCGTGTCACCCATGCTATTTATCTGGCAAATTTCGTTTAAAAAAAACAACAGCACTGGTTTTGTTTCCTGGAAGCGTCCTGCAAAACGCTATGCTTCTCGCAAAACGTCCGCCAATGGGAAGTAAAGGGAGGGAAAAGGAGCGGGATGAAGAGACAGGGTGCCGGAATGGACATGAGGGACAATGAGGGACAGTGAGGGAGTGTTGGTATGCAATTTTTTATCCAATCGCCATCTTTCACAGTAATTCTGGACCGGCATGAGGTGGGATTGTCTGTCATGAATTTATTTGTTGATCGAACGAGGTTTAGGCATGGCGGGAAAACTGAAAAAAAAAATTATTTATTTAAAACGGGTGTACACGATTGTACACGTGTACGGACCTTACCGAACCGACAAACAAATCGCTTCATGGTGCACTTCATGAGCCGACTTGCCTGCAGACCAGAGTAAGGCTTTTAATACCCAGCGTATACTGTACATATACTCGCAAGCCCACGAATAATTAGAATCATTTAAAACGTTCCATCCTGATTTTACCTATGGACAATCACAAGTCCCACACACCAAATCCTTCATGTATATACACATAACTATTCCCAAGTTCGTAAATCATACTGGACCAAAAACAAGACACACTTACCTTTTAAAGACTTGTTTGTGTCCAGTTGATGTCAGCGGTGCCTCCAAATTGTAGAAGAATTTTGTGTGATGACTCACAGGACTCCAATGACCGGACACAGGTTTACAAAAGGTCTGGTTTATTAACTGGTTATTCACTTCATTCCATTTACCAAATAATACCGCATAATATAATGGATCAGGTTAACTCTTTTCCAATGTCCTTCTCGTTCGGCTGATGTTCCTCCGCCATTCCCGTCGGGCAGAGGTTCTGATGATGGGCGCTCGTTCGCTCCGTCGAGCAGGAGTTATCGTGGCAAGTCCTCCTCGACTCCACGTTTGCTCTCGTTTATATTGGACAAACTGGAGTTAATCCCCTGTCCGCTGAAGGTTAATCCTTTCTCCGCTAATGCCCCGAGGTCATGCATGCACTGAGTCCTGGCATCAGCTCGCTCCCCTCCTGCTGTGATTTCCGTTTACCAAACGATAGGGGGGTGCTTCAGCCAGGGGCTGTGACCAGGTGGACAAGAGATTATCATGTTCGGGCGCATTCCTGACTCATTTACAAACTCGTCTTTCACAGAGTTTGCATGTAAAATGTATCTGCTTTGTTACCAGGTTAATTAATAAGTTACCAGTGCCAATTAATAAGTTACACTGAGTTACACTTCCACATCACCATTAGCACCATTAGCACCATCACCAAACCATGACCATTATCACCATTATCACCATTATCACCATTACCACCATTATCACCATTATCACCATTACCACCATCACCATCACCAAACCATGACCATTATCACCATTATCACCATTATCACCATTATCACCATTATCACCATACCATACCATGACCATTATCACCATCACCAAACCATGACCATTATCACCATTATCACCATTATCACCATCACCAAACCAAACCAAACCATGACCATTATCACCATTATCACCATCACCATCACCATCACCAAACCATGACCATTATCACCATCACCATCACCAAACCATGACCATTATCACCATTATCACCATTAGTACCATTAGCAGCATTATCACCATCACCATCACCAAACCATGACCATTATCACCATTATCACCATTAACACCATTAGCAGCATTATCACCATCACCAAACCAAACCAAACCATGACCATTATCACCATTATCACCATCACTATCACCAAACCATGATCACTATCACCAAACCATGACCATTATCACCATCACCATCACCAAACCATGACCATTATCACCATTATCACCAGTATCACCATTAGCACCATTAGCACCATCACCAAACCATGACCATTATCACCATTATCACCATTATCACCATTAGTACCATTAGCAGCATTATCACCATCACCATCACCAAACCATGACCATTATCACCATTAGTACCATTAGCAGCATTATCACCATCACCATCACCAAACCATGACCATTATCACCATTATCACCATTATCACCATTAGCAGCATTATCACCATCACCAAACCAAACCAAACCATGACCATTATCACCATTATCACCATCACTATCACCAAACCATGACCATTATCACCATCACCATCACCAAACCATGACCATTATCACCATCACCATCACCAAACCATGACCATTATCACCATTATCACCATTATCACCATTATCACCATTAGCACCATTATCACCATCACCAAACCATGACCATTATCACCATTATCACCATTATCACCATTATCACCATTACCACCATCACCATCACCAAACCATGACCATTATCACCATTATCACCATTATCACCATTATCACCATACCATACCATACCATGACCATTATCACCATCACCAAACCATGACCATTATCACCACTATCACCATTATCACCATCACCAAACCAAACCAAACCATGACCATTATCACCATTATCACCATCACCATCACCAAACCATGACCATTATCACCATCACCATCACCAAACCATGACCATTATCACCATTATCACCATTAGTACCATTAGCAGCATTATCACCATCACCATCACCAAACCATGACCATTATCACCATTATCACCATTAACACCATTAGCAGCATTATCACCATCACCAAACCAAACCAAACCATGACCATTATCACCATTATCACCATCACTATCACCAAACCATGACCATTATCACCATCACCATCACCAAACCATGACCATGACCATTATCACCATCACCATCACCATCACCAAACCATGACCATTATCACCATTATCACCATCACCATCACCAAACCATGACCATTATCACCATCACCATCACCATCTCCAAACCATGACCATTATCACCATTATCACCATTATCACCATTATCACTGTAGAAGAATTTTGTGTGATGACTCACAGGACTCCAATGACCGGACACAGGTTTACAAAAGGTCTGGTTTATTAACTGGTTATTCACTTCATTCCATTTACCAAATAATACCGCATAATATAATGGATCAGGTTAACTCTTTTCCAATGTCCTTCTCGTTCGGCTGATGTTCCTCCGCCATTCCCGTCGGGCAGAGGTTCTGATGATGGGCGCTCGTTCGCTCCGTCGAGCAGGAGTTATCGTGGCAAGTCCTCCTCGACTCCACGTTTGCTCTCGTTTATATTGGACAAACTGGAGTTAATCCCCTGTCCGCTGAAGGTTAATCCTTTCTCCGCTAATGCCCCGAGGTCATGCATGCACTGAGTCCTGGCATCAGCTCGCTCCCCTCCTGCTGTGATTTCCGTTTACCAAACGATAGGGGGGTGCTTCAGCCAGGGGCTGTGACCAGGTGGACAAGAGATTATCATGTTCGGGCGCATTCCTGACTCATTTACAAACTCGTCTTTCACAGAGTTTGCATGTAAAATGTATCTGCTTTGTTACCAGGTTAATTAATAAGTTACCAGTGCCAATTAATAAGTTACACTGAGTTACACTTCCACATCACCATTAGCACCATTAGCACCATCACCAAACCATGACCATTATCACCATTATCACCATTATCACCATTACCACCATTATCACCATTATCACCATTACCACCATCACCATCACCAAACCATGACCATTATCACCATTATCACCATTATCACCATTATCACCATTATCACCATACCATACCATGACCATTATCACCATCACCAAACCATGACCATTATCACCATTATCACCATTATCACCATCACCAAACCAAACCAAACCATGACCATTATCACCATTATCACCATCACCATCACCATCACCAAACCATGACCATTATCACCATCACCATCACCAAACCATGACCATTATCACCATTATCACCATTAGTACCATTAGCAGCATTATCACCATCACCATCACCAAACCATGACCATTATCACCATTATCACCATTAACACCATTAGCAGCATTATCACCATCACCAAACCAAACCAAACCATGACCATTATCACCATTATCACCATCACTATCACCAAACCATGATCACTATCACCAAACCATGACCATTATCACCATCACCATCACCAAACCATGACCATTATCACCATTATCACCAGTATCACCATTAGCACCATTAGCACCATCACCAAACCATGACCATTATCACCATTATCACCATTATCACCATTAGTACCATTAGCAGCATTATCACCATCACCATCACCAAACCATGACCATTATCACCATTAGTACCATTAGCAGCATTATCACCATCACCATCACCAAACCATGACCATTATCACCATTATCACCATTATCACCATTAGCAGCATTATCACCATCACCAAACCAAACCAAACCATGACCATTATCACCATTATCACCATCACTATCACCAAACCATGACCATTATCACCATCACCATCACCAAACCATGACCATTATCACCATCACCATCACCAAACCATGACCATTATCACCATTATCACCATTATCACCATTATCACCATTAGCACCATTAGCACCATCACCAAACCATGACCATTATCACCATTACCACCATTATCACCATTATCACCATTACCACCATCACCATCACCAAACCATGACCATTATCACCATTATCACCATTATCACCATTATCACCATTATCACCATACCATACCATGACCATTATCACCATCACCAAACCATGACCATTATCACCATTATCACCATTATCACCATCACCAAACCAAACCAAACCATGACCATTATCACCATTATCACCATCACCATCACCAAACCATGACCATTATCACCATCACCATTATCACCATCATCACCATCATCACCATCACCAAACCATGACCATTATCACCATTATCACCATTATCACCATTATCACCATACCATACCATACCATGACCATTATCACCATCACCAAACCATGACCATTATCACCATCACCAAACCATGACCTTTATCACCATTATCACCATCATCACCATCACCAAACCATGACCATTATCACCATTATCACCATTATCACCATTATCATCATTATCACCATTATCACCATTATCACCATACCATACGATGACCATTATCACCATCACCAAACCATGACCATTATCACCATTATCACCATTATCACCATCATCACCATCACCATCACCAAACCATGACCATTATCACCATTATCACCATCACCATCACCAAACCATTTTGCTCTTTCACGAGCCTCGATCTTGTATACAAAAAAAAAAAAAAAAAAAAACCATGACCATTATCACCATCACCATCACCAAACCATGACCATTATCACCATCACCATACCATACCATGACCATCATCACCATCACCAAACCATGACCATTATCACCATCACCATCACCAAACCATGACCATTATCACCATCACCATACCATACCATGACCATCATCACCATCACCAAACCATGACCATTATCACCATCACCATCACCAAACCATGACCATTATCACCATCACCATCACCAAACCATGACCATTATCACCATCACCATACCATACCATGACCATCATCACCATCACCAAACCATGACCATTATCACCATCACCATCACCAAACCATGACCATTATCACCATCACCAAACCATGACCATTATCACCATTATCACCATTATCACCATTAGCACCATTAGCAGCATTATCACCATTATCACCATTATCACCATACCATACCATGACCATCTCCATCACCAAACCATGACCATTATCACCATCACCATTATCACCATCATCACCATCACCAAACCATGACCATTATCACCATTATCACCATTATCACCATACCATACCATGACCATTATCACCATCACCAAACCATGACCATTATCACCATCACCAAACCATGACCATTATCACCATTATCACCATCACCATCATCACCATCACCAAACCATGACCATTATCACCATTATCACCATTATCACCATTATCACCATTATCATCATTATCACCATTATCACCATTATCACCATACCATACGATGACCATTATCACCATCACCAAACCATGACCATTATCACCATTATCACCATCATCACCATCACCATCACCAAACCATGACCATTATCACCATCACCAAACCATGACCATTATCACCATCACCATCACCATCACCATTATCACCATTATCACCATTATCACCATTATCACCATTATCACCATTATCACCATCACCAAACCATGACCATTATCACCATTATCACCATTATCACCATCACCAAACCATGACTATTATCACCATTATCACCATCACCAAACCATTATCACCATTATCACCATCACCAAACCATGACCATTATCACCATTATCACCATTATCACCATTATCACCATCACCAAACCATGACTATTATCACCATTATCACCATCACCAAACCATTATCACCATTGATTGCATACGTATTATTTCCCTTACCAAACATCCTGTTGACTTCCTCCATTATTGCTGCAACTCCTGGATGTCTAATCTGGGTTGATTCTCGGAGATGCAAAGTTCCGTCGTGCTTCACCTGGAATGACTCAAAGTGTGATCCTTGTTGAGCAAAAGCTCGAATCGGATTGCATCTGACTCCATTTCTCCGTTGGCAGACCGTATGGTTCAAAAGAGAGTGCATGTTTTATTTATTTATTTATTTTCAATCGTGTAAAACAAGAGGAATCCGCAGGTATTAAGATTATAAATTAATCATCTCCCACCGAACTAAACTACAACAGGTGTATAAATGGCGCGCGCTCGTGCACTTATTCAAAGTGGACATTTATAACGCTGTCACGTGGTATGTCAGCTCTGACGGTTTCCCTGTATCCTTACAGCCGACGTGCCTTACCCCTTTACCCCCCCGCACGTGTCCGTCCAATTACCGTACTGCGAGGCATCTCGAGGGGAAAGAGCCCCAATGACCCCGTAACGAGTCGTGTAGGCTGAGAAATTTGGAACGTTCCGCAGTATCTTATTAGATTCCCAAATCAATATGGTTGCTTTCACTCAGACTGGACTCAATTGCCTCCTGTAAGCTCAATTTGTTTTCCGTTGCTCCTGTAAGTACGAAGCCACTTGTTCTAAACCTGATTGACGTTCAGCCATTTCAAGCTACGCTGCAGTAACATCCAAAGATCTTCTCCCTGTCTCGTTTATACAATGGTGTCCACTGGACCAGGACATTTCATACCTTGGGATATCGCTCGGGCCTTTCCTCCGCCGCCCCGTCCTGATCCAGATTATGGTTAGGGTTAGTAGGATTAAGGTTAGGATGATTAGGATTAAGGTTGGGGTTATTGGGATTAAGGTTGGGTGAATTAGTATTAACGTTAGGGTGATTCGGATTAAGGTTAGGGTAATTCGGATTCATGCTAGGGTTATTGTCATCCCAACTCAAAGGGTTATTAGGTTCAAAGTTAGGGTTATTGGGATTAAGATTAGGGTTATTTAAGGTTACGGTTATTAGGATTAATATTAGGGTTATTAGGATTAAAATTAGGGTTATTAGAATTAAGGTTAGGGTTATTAGGATTAGGATTAGGGTTATTGGGATTAAGGTTAGGGTTATTAGAATTACGGTTAGGGTTATTGGGATTAAGATTAGGGTTATTAGGATTACGGTTAGGGTTATTAGGATTAAGGTTAGGTTTATTCGGATAAAGGTTGGGGTTATTAGGATTAAGGTTCGGATAATTAGGATTAAGATTAGGATTATTAGGATTAATATCAGGGTTATTTGGATTAAAGTTAGGGTTATTAGGATTAAGGTTAGGATGATTAGGATTAAGGTTGGGTGAATTAGTATTAACGTTAAGGTGTTTCGGATTAAGGTTCGGGTGATTCGGATTCATGCTAGGGTTATTGTCATCCCAACTCAAAGGGTTATTCGGTTCAAAGTTAGGGTTATTAGGATTAAGATTAGGGTTATTTAAGGTTATGGTTATTAGGATTAAGATTAGGGTTATTAGGATTAAAATTAGGGTTATGAGAATTAAAGTTAGAGTTATTAGGATTAGGATTAGGGTTATTGGAATTAAGGTTAGGGTTATTAGGATTACGGTTAGGGTTATTGGGATTAAGGTTAGGGTTATTAGGATTATGGTTAGGCTTATTAGGATTACGGTTAGGGTTATTAGGATTAAGGTTAGGGTTATTAGGATTAAGGTTAGGGTTATTAGGATTATGGTTAGGGTTATAAGGATTATTGTTAGGGTTATTAGGATTATGGTTAGGGTTATTGGGATTAAGGTTAGGGTTATTAGGATTACGGTTCGGGTTATTAGGATTACGGTTAGGGTTATTGGGATTAAGGTTAGGGTTATTAGGATTATGCTTAGGGTTATTAGGATGAAGGTTAGGATAATTAGGATTAAGATTAGGATTATTAGGATTAATATCAGGGTTATTTGGATTAAGATTAGGATTATTAGGATTAAGATTAGGGTTATTTGGATTAATTTTGGAGTTATTTGGGTGAAGGTTAGAGTTATTAGGATTAGGGTTAGGGTTATTTGGGTTAAGGGTTCAGGTTATTAAGATTAGGGTTACGGTTATTCGACTAAGGTTAGTTTTATTGGGATTATGGTTAAGGTTACGACGGTTCTTCGATGAGTCGGTGGTGGTGGCCACTCAGTCGTGGTGGTTCATCGGTCGATGGTCTGATCCCCGGCCGATCCGTACCAAATTCTTTAATAAAAATAGGACCGCAGCTCCTTAAGCTCACCTGGATCAGGAGCAACAGTCACTCAAACCCCACACAGACCTCCCCCCCCCCCCCCCCCCACTCAGACCCTGATATTTTTAATGCCATGGATAGACGTTGGTACCTCATGGGTGATGGAGCTTGTGGCCAAGTTTCATCGAAACCTTGCATGTAGTGTTATGGATTCGTCACTTCCGTTGTGGTGGTTTGCATCCACTGTAAATATTTCTGATTCCATGTACTATTATTGTTTTCAAAAGGTTTATTGTCCATGAACTGTTTTCAAAAGGTAAAAAGTTAATGTTGAAAGAAACAGGAAACCGGATCGGGAACCGGACGATGAAGAGGAAGAAGAGGGAGAAAAAGGGGGCGGAGCGAGTGAGTCGGACAAGAAGGAGCCGAGCTACTTGCGGTCTGGAGCGAACGTTGGCGAGCAAGAGTCACTAGCGAACTTTCGGGTTTCCGGGAAAGGGATTCCTGCGACAGAGTTGTCATCGCTGTGACCGATTAACCTGCGTGCCAGGTTTTTGGCGGTGGATTCCGAGGAGAATTATCGCCGAGCCATTACGTCTCAAGAGCGGGTCGTCGGCCATTTTGACTCGCGCAGGACTTGTGCTTCGCTCGCGGTTTCCTCTCTTTTCGACCATTTTCACCGCATTCAGACGTCGATCTGGGGCGTGTGTGTGACGTGGCTTTTTGAAGGTTAATTCGTCCATACCCGAGGGTGTGATCTCTCAGTCGCCTGTTTGGCGTCTTTGGATTTCCCAGTCGCCTTGAGGGCGCCTTTGTGCAGTTTTGGGGTGTGTGACTGTACTTGCCATCTGCACGGGATTCAGGTCTCGATTGGACATCGTCTGGCGATTGCTGGAGCGAATCGACTTCGGCTTGAAACCGGAATCGACGTTGGCTTGAAGCCGGGAATAAGAGACATTGGGGAATGTTCTTGTTTCACTCACTTGGAGCACAGCGAGTTCTATATTACAAAACTGATGGTACCATCATAGGACATCTTGATTGTACTATTGAATACTATTATTGTTGTGCTGTTATTCTTGTGTGATCTTAATACAATATTTGTTTGTGAGTAACAATTGGGGTGGCTTCTCCATTGATCTTTGACATACAGAATAACACATTTTTCTGCCGTGACTCCTCTCGGGGCTCAGAGGTACACCGTGACCAGGGAGTCGGGGAGGAGCACGTAATAGTAGTTTTGGAGAAGAGAGCAAATACCTGTTTTGGGGGGTCAAAACCTCCCCCCCTCTCCCCGCCCCCGTAGTCCGACATAATGAGTGCAGATTTTGATGTGGTCAATACACCTTCGTTAGGTATCACATATGAAGCTTGTGGCCAAGTTTCGTCAAAATCGATTGTTTGGTTCAAGCGACAATGTCTGAAGTGTTTGCGGCCTCACCGACTTACCTACGGACACTCTCGATCGATCGCATAAGCACACCAGACTAGAGTCCAGGTGAGCTAAAAATGCTACGTGACCCTCAGCATTTAAAAAGGGTTGAACACGGCCAATCAACCATAATATGTTGGCAACCATAGCCCAGGCTTCAATGGGCCTAATGAGCTTCACCTACATTGAAGACCCTCGTGAGTATTACATTGCCTGAGGTACCACGTGGCTAGCTCACACCTTATCCAGGTAATAAATATGCAGGGAGAGGGCTTTGGCCGTTCATCTTGAAGGGAAATCCAGGTGGTTACTCATTTCCACTTAGCAAACATGTCTGCTACCTGAGACTGGAGAGCCCCTCATGTCTGACCGACACCCCTCACTGGCTTTGCTAGTGGGAAGGTGACTGTGACACCCTACCAGGTCTAAAAACAACACCTGGCAATGGGTGGATGAGTTCCCGTAGGGAGCCAAGGGCCAATCAGTAAGGAGATGGTGTCTCCTAAAAAAAACACGCATCCGGATTGAACCGATTCGAGTCATATCAAAGACTTTAAAAATGGTACGTGCTGCTTCCTTGCTTGAAAAGAATGGAGCACAGACAACCCCCATCCAGAGTATCCCGGAAGTGACGACAGTGGCACTTCCCCCAAGCTGTGTGTGTGTGTGTGTGTGTGTGTGTGTGTGTGTGTGTGTGTGTGTGTGTGTGTGTGTGTGTGTGTGTGTGTGTGTGTGTGTGTGTGTGTGTGTGTGTGTCAGCTCCATTACGAGCCTCAGACCACGTATAATAAATAAATAAATAAAAAAACATTAACTGACAAATAACGCTTCACGCACAATGGGTGCAGGTTTGGTGTGCCGCACTCAATGGAAACAAAATGGCGTCAAATTGCAACTTATCACCGCTCCTCATATAAAGGGTCTCAAGGTGGGACAAATATATTTTGTGCCGTGGCTAGTAATACCTGCTCCTTCCGGCAAGGGTCAGTAAACCAGGTGCACAGGTGTGCCATCGTGCCATGTACACAGATGGAAATGGCAAGCACGGGGAGGGATGCCCTGAAATTCTCCTGTAGAATTTGCTGGTACAATCCAGAATTCATGGTTCCGTCAATGTTGTATTGGCAAGGGTCCGGGTCCTGAGGCAGCGAAGCGTCCCCAAGCCATGATACTCCCACCACCACGGTTGGGATGAGGTTCTTATGTTCAAATGCAGTTTTTGGTTTTCGCCAAACATAACGTTTCTCATGTAGGCCAAAAAGATCCACTTCTGTCGATAGACCATTCTCCGATAACCTTCTGGGTCATCCATCCATCCCTACATCTTTGGAAATGGTTTTGTAAACCTTTCCAGACCAATGAGCATCGGCAACTCTTTTTCTGAGGTCCTCAGAAATCTCTTTTGATCGGGGCACAAGACGCTTCCGCAAACCTGTGTGGTGAAGACCAGACTTTGATGTTGACCAACAAAGTTTATGTTTTTCATATTGGGTGAGCACAACTCTTACCCACCTTTACCTTAGGCATTATGTTTTTGGGTTGTCCGTCCGTTGTCCGTCCATGATAGGTTTTCGTTACCGTGATAACTTGAGTACGGCTGAAGGCAAAGATGAACTGATTACTGATACTAAGGCAAACTTGGTACAGGTATGTATAATGATGTAAAGATGAACTGATTGGATTTTGGGGTCACTAGGTTAAAGGTCAAAGGTCTGAGGTCATGTTAGGTGGAAATCCTGTTACCGCGATAACGTGTGAACCAGTGATGGGATTTTGACCAATGTTTTGACAGGTATGTATTACGATGCAAAGATGAATTGATTTGATTTTGGAGTCACTAGGTTAAAGGTCAAAGGTCTGAGGTCTGAGGTCATGTTAGGTGGAAATCCTGTTACTGCGATAACTTGTGAACCAGTGATGGGATTTTGACCAATGTTTTGACAGGTATGTATTACGATGCAAAGATGAATCGATTTGATGTTGGGGTCACTAGGGTAAAGGTTAACGGTCAAAGGTCTAAGGTCATGTTAGGTGGAAATCCTGTTACCACGATAACTTGTGAAGCAGTGATGGGATTTTGACCAATGTTTTGACAGGTATGTATTACGATGCAAAGATGAATTGATTTGATTTTGGGGTCACTAGGTTAAAGGTTAAAGGTCAAAGGTCTGAGGTCATGTTAGGTGGAAATCCTGTTACTGCGATAACTTGTGAACCAGTGATGGGATTTTGACCAATGTTTTGACAGGTATGTATTACGATGCAAAGATGAATTGATTTGATTTTGGGGTCACTAGGTTAAAGGTTAAAGGTCAAAGGTCTGAGGTCATGTTAGGTGGAAAGCCTGTTACTGCGATAACTTGTGAACCAGTGATGGGATTTTGACCAATGTTTTGACAGGTATGTATTACGATGCAAAGATGAATTGATTTGATTTTGGAGTCAAGAGGTCAAAGGTCAAGGGGTAGAATCTGTAATAGGTTTCCATTACCACGATAACTTAAGAACGGCTGAAGGGAACTAAATTAAACTTGGTACAGGTATGCATAATGATGCAAAGATTAACTGATTGGATTATGGGGACAATAGGTCAAAGGTCCTGTTAGGTAAAAAAAATTCTGTTGCGCTAATTTGTGAACCAGTGATAGGATTTTGACCAAACTTGCTGCAAGTATATATTGTGATGTAAAGATGAACTGATTTGACTTCGGCATCAAAGGTCAGAGTTCATGTCAGGTAAAAATGCGATACTTGCGAACAGCTGAAGGGAGTCGCAAAGTCGGAGAGTGCCGTTCTACTTCTTCATAGCTTTAGCAGCATCAAACTGGTTTACTTGTACAGGTACAGGTGACAACATGGCTTCCTTGGGGAATATTTACATCCGATCTGGCATTTGGCAGCATTTGGCATGTCGTCTGGCGTGCACACCTTCCGAGCTCACAGCAAGTCGATTTGCCTCGTTTTAGGTCTCCATTGTGCAGATTGTTACCAACATGGCGACCTTCTCCCATCCGTTCCCCAGATCATGGTGCCACCCCCATTCCCAAGCTCCACAACCTCTCTCTCCTCCACCCGTCCTCCTCTCCCTTCATCGTATGCCTCCCTCTTCACCACCCCGCCAGATTTTATAAAAGAACCACCTTCCCCCAGCACCACTCTCATCCCCGCAAGCTTCCACCAGGATAAATGTATCAAATTTAACACGACGCCATTCGGGGGTAATTCTGCACTCTGTCACCCCTGGATGTTGTGTGGTTGAGGAAAAGCTACAGGGCTGTGGAATTTTGATGAGGATGTGCGAGTCTGGTTAAAGTATGTGGAGGTGCATGTGCTTGTGTGTGGCACATTTAGGTGCATATGTTTGTGTGTGGCACAGCAAGGTGCATATGTTTGTGTGTAACACAGCAAGGTGCATATGTTTGTGTGTGGCACAGCAAGGTGTGTGTATTTGTGTGTGGCACAGCAAGGTGCATGTGTTTATGTGCAGCACAGCAAGCTGCATATGTTTGTGTGTGGCACAGCAAGGTGCGTGTTTTTGTGTGTGGCACAAGGAGGTGCACGTGTTTGTGTCTGGCACAGCAAGATGCCCGTGTTTGTGTGCTTCACAGGGAGGTGCATATGTTTGTGTGTGGCACATCAAGGTGCATATGTTTGTGTGTGGCACATCAAGGTGCATATGTTTGTGTGTGGCACAGCAAGGTGCATATGATTGTGTGTAGCACAGCAAGGTGCATATGTTTGTGTGTGGCACAGCAAGGTGCATATGTTTGTGTGTAGCACAGCAAGGTGCATGTGTTTGTGAACGGCACAGCAAGGTGCATATGTTTGTGTGTGGTACAGCAAGGTGCGTGTGTTTGTGTGTGGCACAGCAAGGTGCATGTGTTTGTGTGTGGCACAGCATGGTGCGTGTGTTTGTGTGCGGCACAGCAAGGTGCATGTGTTTGTGTGTGGCACAGCAAGATGTTTGTGTTTGTGTGTGTCACAGCAAGATGTTTGTGTTTGTGTGCGTCACAGCAAGACGTGATTCAGGGTTCATGATGACGATGCAGCCATGTATGTGCTGGCCTCACTGCTTTGGAAAACGGAGCAATGTTTGTTTGGACTGATGAACGGTTTAGCACAGTTACCTCACCCCCATCTTGCTTTAATACAAGTGTGTGTGTGTGTGTGTGTGTGTGTGTGTGTGTGTGTGTGTGTGTGTGTGTGTGTGTGTGTTATATCGTTCATGTAGTGTCGTATAGTATGTCTTGGGTCATATGTGTCATGACATGTGTCATGTTTGCATGTGGCATGTCGTATGTTCATGTCATGTAATTTGTCATGTCGTTTGTGTGGGTTGTGTCACATGTGCTTTTAATATTGTCGTGTCATGATGTTTTGTTTTGTTGTGCCGCAATGTGTCGAATGTCCGTGTCATGGCTTGTCGAGTAATGTCATATGTGCCTGTTATGTTGTATGATTGTGGGGTGTCTTGTGTGTGTGTCATGTTGTGTCACATTGTGATGTGTTTTGTATTGTATTGTCTTGTCATGGTGTGTCGCATGTCCGTGTTGTGTCGTGTCGTGTCTTATCGTTTGTGTGTGTCATGTTGTGTGTGTCGTATGTCTGTCATGTTATGTCATCTGTCATGTCGTTTGCGCATGTCATGTTGTATGTGTGTGGTATGTCGTATGTGTGTGGCATGTTGTGTCATCTCGTGATGTTTTGTATTGTGTCGTGGCGTTTCGTATGCCCATGGCATATCATGCGTCATATCAGTTGTGCGTGCTGTGTCATATGTGCCTGTCATGTTGTATTGTGTCATGTGAAGTTGTCACAATCATGTGATTGTTTGATTTTTGCACACATTAATCGTGATTAATTTAGTAAGGCAAAATAACAACATAGCAAGCAACAAATCGATCATCCTGTCATTTCAATTTCCTTTGGAATAAATTCTTCAGTGTGGAAAAAACCCAGATAATGTTAACTTAATGATCAGTGGCAGGTTTATCCTGCAACATCACCTGGAATTGAAGGATGCAGAACAGATCGCAAGTTGTTACTTATTTTAGCCACTGGATTATCATCTACTTCCATAATGGTATCAAAATTCGCAAGCATGAAATACCTGTGCCCATGAGAGGCACGGTAAGCCAGGACTGGATTTCAAGAACCATCAGACCCAACACACAAGGTGTCTTGGGCCACATGATGAATGGGCTCTGACTGAGATATTTTGTTTGAAAAGTGAACTTTTTAAGACTTTGTCGATGAAGCCGAATGTTTTCAAAAACTGAAACCGAAATGTGCTCAACATTGATTTGGTTTGAGTTCGGAATACTTGTTTGAATGCTTCGGACTTGTCATTTGAGCATAATTCCGCCGCTTTGTACAGGGCATTGTGGGATCATTGCTCAAGTGGCTGGGCCTGTCAATGGGGCAAGTGGTGGTGTTCCGCGATGGCAGCTTCGATAAAAGGCTGTTTGATGTCTGGCTCACGGGAATGTTAAGACGAACCTTCTAATAGCCCTGCGGTGGCAGTTATAACTGACTCAGTTCTGCTTTCAAAGCTTGAAACTTCAAAAAACATTTGACTGACCTTTTTCTTGGCAAACCTTTTATTAAAAAGAACTACCATATAAAACGCAATGTCAGTTTGTGTGTTTGTACAGATGTCTGTCCCCCTTCATAAGAGTAGGTTTTAAAAGCCAATCTTTTAACACGGATGTGTGTTCACTGCGGTCTATTTTTGAGGATAAAACAAACTCTAAAAACATTTTCCATAAAAGAGTTATTATGTCTCTTCTATTGCAATTGTAGACGGTGGCTTGCAAACTGAGCCTCAAGGGCGGTGTACAGAAAGGTAAAAAAATAAATAATAGAAACCAGACGCAGGGAGGTGAAATTTGCTGCACGTGATGTTCAACGCGAGTACAGTAAAACGAGTGTTTATTTACATCCGTACAATGTCTAATTTTAAAAAAAAGAAGATATAAGCACACCTGATACGAGACCGAGGCTTCAGACTTTGGCACACTCATGAGGCTACACCGTCCGAATAAACTGTTCCAACCCGTCATATACAGAACAAAACGAACAGGAGAAAGAGAGGGGGAAACAAATATGAGATAAATTGATCCATTTAACGTTGTTTCACTTAACGTTGTTGTGCTTTCAAGAAAGTAACCACAACGTTAAGCGGGAACCAAGTGTGGGTGGGCTGGGAATGGTTAACGGGGATATAAAAGATTGTGGTTTTGAATTGGGGAGGATCTAAGATGGTGATGAACTGCTGTCTTGAAGCCCTGGAGGGAAGAATGAGACTGAAGAGGATGTGGGGGTTGGTTTCACATGTGCAAAAAAAGAGGAACAAATGAGTGAGGGTGGGCAGTAATCCTGGATTCTGAGAGTTTCACCAGAAGGGGGTTGATGCTGGATCACGTTTTCCCTGCAGAAACCTGGGGATGCAAGGGGGAGGAGTATGGGACAGAGCACGGAAAGAGCAGAGGTGCAAGAGCAGAGAGGAGACAGTAGTAGCCAGAGAGACCACCGACCTGTCGGCCATGATGAAGTGTTAGACCCTTCGACTCAGCTCCATCGCGGAAGATTCCAATAATCTTGAAGGTCTTGGTTTCCATTGCATCAAGCTGAGCAAAGTGAGAGGCAGGAGCACCAGACCAGAGGGGAGAGCAGTAATCCATCAAGTTGCGGATTAAGGCCTTAGGATAAGAGTTCAGGTGTGCCAAGGAAGGGCTTTGCATCACGGACGATACTCATGTGGCCACAATTTCGCTGGCTTAAGTGTGATGTAAACCACTAGAATCTTTGCCCACGTGCCTCCTTTTGTGGTGTGTTCTTTGGAAGCACATTCAAACTTTGGTGCTTTTTTTACTCGCCATCCTTTTTTTTTTCAAACATTTTTTTTCAACATCTTTGGTGAGAATGTGCGATTTTGGCCTCATATAGGCCAAAAACAAGGATAGGCAATGTAAGCAATATGGTACAAACGTGTCCAATTACAATGTTTGCATCTTATTGCATTATTACACATCACGCCAAATATCGCCAAGTGTTCAAGTTACCCAATAAGGATACGTTCAGTACCGGGCAGTAAAAACAGAAAGTCCACGTAAATACCATAAATATTCTCTTCCAGCTCATATAACCATGTTCTGTGATAGTTATTTAACGAGAACTCCACTCGGGATAGAGCATAACTCCATTAGCCTGAACAGCTTACATTTTGTATCCACTGATAGGCCAGATCTGGATTCGGACCTGAACCAAAATGTAATGAGCTTGTTCTTGTTGCCGAACCTACTCAATGTACTCATCCATCAAGTTTAGTCTGAATCCGTCCACAACTTTTTGAGATTGTGTGCGGCACAATCCCTATTTGGCCCTATATGGCACAATTTGGCCCTATCATTAAAAAAAATTTTTTTTATCGTATCCGGATCCAGATTCGGATCATCACCAAAATCGAATCAATTTGGCCTTGTCACACACCCAACCTGCCCAACAAGCTTCATCTGAATCCGTCCACAACTTTTTGAGATATCCTGTTCAAAAACAACAACCCAACCAAACAAACGGACAGACAAACACACCGGGGTGAACACATAACCTCCATCCACCTTTGGGGGTGAAGGTACTAAGTTTCCAATTAAATTAGTGTGTGTTCACATATATCTTTGCAATTGAACTACAGCTTAAGTTTCATGAAAAAGTCGTGTACTCATTTCAATTTATGTAAAATGTGATCACTGGAGTTACAGCTACACACACAGACACACACACACACACACACACACACACACACACGCACGCACACACACACACACACACACACACACACACACACACACGGCCCAGATAACTCTGAAGGTCGACATGTCCAAAAAAAATACCATGGACCATGCCATTTACATCACTCACCTTTGGTAGGATCCTCACCCCCAATGTCGGTTTACCGTAAGATAACATGATTGAAGTAGATGTGGATGGTAATCTTGCAACGGATGTTAATTGGCCAAGCGAACCAACGCTACACGCGCTGCATCCTATCTCGTATCGTCTACCTTAGACCAACAACCGCTTGAGCTAATTAACCCCAGGAGCGGTATCTCATATTAAACTCAAGTAGAGATCAAACCCAAGTCCAGACACAATACTAAATCTTTCATGTGTTTTTTACAAGCTAGCAGGAATTGGTGGGAAAAATGGCGGTTGAGATTCAAATAGGGAATTGGCGGGAAAAAAACAAGGATAAGCAATGTAAGCAAGTCACACAACTTACTGGCAAGTATACATTTCCCACTTATCCACTATCTGATAAACCTCCCATCGAATGCCTTAAACCAATCACTTAGCACTTCTAAATAAAGTCACCAGACACCAAAACAAATGAGAGAGCAAGGGAAAAGGGATGAGAAGTGGTAGCGTTGAGAAATAAATCAGTCAGGGGTCGTTTACATGAGGGGTACCCGGACACCTTCCACAATCTTGCTGGTATTGTGGCCACCCAATGGTTCGTGGTTCAGGCTCACCTCCCACACTCTATCCCCTGGTTTTCGCCTCCCGCTTCGTTCCCGCCCGGTCGTCTGGGGCGCTCGATAATCTTTAGCGGACACGATGGACGGCGCGGGGAGGGGCGAGAACCTGGCGCTCACCTGTCACATTTAACTGATGGATTATTTCCATCCTCTTGGGAGAAGTTGATTATTATTAGGTTCCTCGTCAACCTCCCACTCATTTCGATCGCGCCAATTGTCCGCTAAAGTGAAGGATGCGGGACGCCGTTATCTGTGTGCATGTGTGTGTTACTAGCGGGAAATGGGTCGAGTCCAGAATGCAAAGAGGAAAATAACATAGACCTATGTGCTAACTCACATTCACAACGCATATCTATCCCCAGGAATACGATATACTGTATTCTTAATTGCTAAACAGATTGATGATTAAGCCATTCCGGAAGTGAACTAGCCTTCCCGTAAAATGCTTATTTGAGCGAATCAGGCGAATCCAGTCAATGGACCAATTCGATTCCAGACAGGAAAAAAAGTCAACCTTTATTCCTCTCGATTCTCTACGGTACACTATTATTTGCTCCACGGCTTGTGTCACTACCCACGCGGCTATGTTTGAGGGAAATTTGGTGGGTGTGCTCTCCCAGAAGTGCACCTAGATGTTCTAATCCTGATGAGAAATCGTTTTGGCAAATTTCCATCTTGGCTTTCACGTAAAGTTCGATGAAAGACTCAGTTGGCTCATCTTCGACCTCCGAGGAATGGCTAATGTATATGTCCTGCTTGGTATGCTCTACATGCGGTGACTGCCGCAATTCATGGTTAACTCTTAAATACCCTCGCTGCACTAAAAAACTACCAAAAGTAAAGAGGTGGCACCACCCACATCCTCCTAACTGAAGGTAACCATTCATCAATCGATTGATTCCGTGAGATGCGAGCAATAATCTGGAGGTCCACGTCCCAATCTCCGCTGGCCTGTAACATCACCAAATTGAAGATGTTGTTGGTGAAATTTTTCCTCTCTGCTCCCAGATAACTAAACTTCATTGAACGTCAAGTGCACAACTTTATGAATTTAAAAAAAAATGATCTGGGGTATCTTGCTGAGGTGGAGGTCTTCTCGTCCAATTCTTCCTCCATCTTGTAAATCCAAAAACAATTCAAGCAAATGTCCAGATTCAAGTATGAACATTCATGACGCATGATCCAGTTGATTCAGCGAAGCCCAATTCCTAGCAATTGGGAGAGCCTTGCACAAACTGCGGGCAGGCACAGCAGCCCTAGAGTCCTCGGAACGAATAGCACGCAGAGGAATTGCAGAGTTGCACCATGTGATAAGGGTGTGCAAAACTTGCACACCCTTATCACATTGTGCAACTGCAAGAAGAACGGGTGGATCAGGCAGGAAGTTCAGGAAGCATTACAAATCGGTGCTAAGGACAAAGGTGTCCCAATTCCGTCAGCGTCTCTTGTCGAAGGTGGCGATCATTTCATGGTGGGTACATTTTTGCACTGATTCATCTTGCTGCCTCCAATAGGCTTTGCGGACAAGCTGACATCACATTTAATAGCTGCGCTCTTTTATTATTTCATTTTATCCGCACAACTGCAGCAAGTGCGTAATTTAATGAAACATCGGGGATGGGGGTGGCATGGTGATGCGGAGGAGGGCAGATGTTCACATGGGAATAATAAAAGGATGCAACATTAGGATGAAATTGCAAACACAAGCAGGGGTTCTTCCTGGCGTTTATAGCATTACGAGCAATTGCACGGAATCGCGGAGCTTTCCAGCGATGGCTGAGCCTTGAGGACATTGCCAGAAACAAGTGAGAGTCTGTTCTGGAGGGATTTGTCTTCCTTTCAGCCGAGCCCACGTGGAGTCATTTGAGCGCTCCCCATGTCCCTGGTCTCGGTCTGCTTCATTGGCTCTGCCACCCTGGCACCGGCCATGTGTCGGGGAATCAAACGCGCATCCCGAAGCTTATGCACATCCCGAGCGTTGTGTAGCTTTCGCCCATCATTTGAGATTTCGCACGTTCCCCCAAGCTCAGTGGCTCTGTTTGTTTGTCTCCTCAGTGTGTTGTGTCTGTGTGTGTGTTTGTGTGTGTGTGTGTGTGTGTGTGTGCGTGTGTGTGTGTGTGTGTGTGTGCGTGCGTGCGTGTGAGCTCTATTGCGAGTCTTAGCGCAAGTATAAAAAAAGATGTATTGCGAGTGTAGGGGATTGGATGTGAATGTTTGCGGTTTCCTGCATCCTCAGTCCCCTTGCCATTTGAAGGAACGAGTGGGGGTGACAAAGCGGGTAGGAGGAGGAGGGGGGGGGGGTGAAGGAAAGGAAGGACGCGGCAGGGGGCTTTACTGCACACGCCTCAGTACAATCGTATCAGTTCCCTGAACCAGAGGAATGCAGTCGCAAGACCTTGTGGGGCTTCATTATCATGTTTTAATGAACCAGTGCAGTGAAAAAAGACCTTGATTTTGAAACCGCATTTACAAGTTAATGTGGTGGAAATAGAGCAGGGTAAGTCAAGGAAAATGAAGCCGGCTGTCCCATCCGTAATCGAGATGCAAATGATCTCCTTTCTCCAGATCGTGCCTTTTGTTCGCTAAACTCCCTGGTTGGGTCAAGATTAGAGGTAGAGGGTCCTTCGGACATAACTGAGCCACGGCGTATCCGTTTGGAGGAAGATGTGCGAATGCAAATCTCAAGATTTCTTCAGTTATTTTTCCACCTGTGAGTAATCAAAAACCGACCTTTTTTTTGAGACTTGCTCATGACTAAAATTAGCATGGCCTCCGGGGCCCAATGTGCTCGCAACTGGATGCTCTCAATAGCCCAACGACAACACCAGCACCAACCCACTGTTATTTACGTCTCAACATGCGATTTTAATTGTTTGTTTTTTATCTTCCAATGCTTAAATATATATTAAGTAGGTAAATATATTTTTCTTATTTGGTAATAAGGAAATGTTCTCACAATATGCTCCTCATAGCATTATCACTGAGCTGGATACTACAAGGGGGTGGGAGCGAGGAAGGGGTGGGGAGTAGGGGATGGGAGTGAGGAAGGGGAGTGGAGGCGAGGAAGGGGTAGGTTGTCGGGGGATGTGAGTGAGGATGTGAGTGGAGGCGAGGAAGGGGTAGGGAGTAGGGGGGATGAGAGTGAGGAAGGGGAGTGGAGGCGAGGAAGGGGTGGGGAGTCGGGGGGATGAGAGTGAGGAAGGGGAGTGGAGGCGAGGAAGGGGTAGGTTGTAGGGGGATGTAAGTGAGGAAGGGGAGTGGAGGCGAGGAAGAGGTGGGGAGTAGGGGGATGTGAGTGAGGAAGGGGAGTGGAGGCGAGGAAGGGGTGGGGAGTAGGGGGGATGAGAGTGAGTAAGGGGACTGGAGGGGAGCGGGGAATAGGGGGTGATGGGAATAAGAAAGTGAAAGGGAGTGGGGAGTAGGGGGATGTGAGTGAGGAAGGGGTGGGGAGTAGAGGGGATGAGAGTGAGGCAGGGGACTGGAGGGGAGGGGGGAATAGGGGGTGATGGGAATAAGAAAGTGGAGGGGAGGGAAGAGGGGAGTAGTGGGGGTGGAAAGTGAAGAAAGGGAAGTGGGGAGGGGAGTGGTTGAGGGAGGTGGGAGGGGAGTGTGGTGAGAGGGTGGGAAGTGAGGAAGGGGAGGGCACGTGAAAAGGTGAGAAGGGGAGAGAGGGAACGGGGGAGGGAGGATGGGAGTTAGGAAGGGGAGGGCACGTGAAAAGGCGAGAAGGGGAGAGAGGGAACGGGGGGGGGGAGGATGGGAGTTAGGAAGGGGAGGGCACGTGAAAAGGCGAGAAGGGGAGAGAGGGAACGGGGGGGGGGGGGAGGATGGGAGTTAGGAAGGGGAGGGCACGTGAAAAGGCGAGAAGGGGAGAGAGGGAATGGGGGAGGGAGGATGGGAGTTAGGAAGGGGGGGGCAGGTGAAGAGGCAAGGAGGGGTGTGAGGGAACGGGGGAGGGAGGTAAGTGGGAGAGTTTGAAAACATACACTCACGAAATATTCACTATCCTGAAATCAAATTACCCTCGTATTTATTCACTGGTGGTATGGGGACATTTACGGCAGCATAGGAAATGATGAATAATGGATTTTGATTAACGTGCCGGTAAAATGCACAACTGAAAATAAAAGTGCCCTGATGGAGATTATACTGTATATCTGTTATCTCGTGTACCAATTACAACGGTGTTATTGTGACGGTTTATGAGGCGTGCGCGTCTATCAGGCACCGTTTTTGGTCTCATGGTGGAGCTTCATGATTTTGGCATCCGCCATCCGTCCCTCTGAGCCCATCTGTTGCTTCATCTAGCCCGATGTTTTTTTCTCTCTTTGTGTATTATAAATTGCCTGTTAGTCCGACAGCGTTGGTGCAGATGCAGCAAACTTGCCTTTCTTTGCGTCGTCTGGATTCGATACCTGACCTGACTGTCAACGGTCGGTGGATCAGAAAAATGAGTACCGGTTTACTGGCATCAGCTTGCCATGCACCGTTGGATCAAAAATCAAAAAATCGTGCCCAAATTTGCTCCAGTCGAACGTCAGCCTTCTAGGAGCAAGGCCTGTAAAAAAAAGGTCTCACACGACCCACACCACATACAACGTTTGGTGGCATATTCTGTCAGGGCAACCCCTTCTGGAACATTTCCAGGGTGGGTGTCACTCCAGATTGTTGTATAACTTCTTTTTTTTCTGCAGGCCAATGTCTGGTGTGGAAGTCAGCTCTCAAAAAGTATCTGAAATGGGGTCGATGATGTCATACCGGTACAATATATTTGTTTGCAACTGCTGGCAATCCAACATGTCTGAAGTGTAAATGGAACAGATGCCTCACCATGCTGAAATTGGTCAAAAATGAATCCGGTTATTCTGAGGCGTTTATCATCTTTTGGGGTTGGGGTGGGGTGGGCAAGGGATTTTTTCAGTTCAATTATTGCACCTACTTTACCTCTGACATTTTCAGTATTACATATCTGAATGTCAACCTCCAATAATTTAGTTGGACGAAGCAAATAGCCCACGCCAGGTCCATCAGACCGCCTGATGATGACAAGTGCTCCGAACACTGTAACCAGTCTTTCCATGCCTTGCCAACAAAGATTGTAGCTCTGGGTGCTGAATTTGTGCATAGCTGGCATCGTCATTGCACCCACTTTTTAGAGATCTGTTTCTCTGAGAATGGTCATCTAATGCTGCGCACTCTGTTAGGGGACCAAATTGTCCTCTTTGGCACAAAACAACAGTAGGAGGAACAGTGGACCCATTCCGATTCGTAAAGTGATCAGTTCTTTTTGATCCGGTACTGCTATAGCAAGTCTTGTGTGCTCGGGGGTCTTGACTCTTGCAGTTGAAGAGCAATGCGAAAGGTCTTGTGCAACCATGAGGATCCTTCTCTTGTCCGACGGATTTTTGTATTCCGGAGGAAGGTTCCAAGCATCGTCCAACTCATCGGCGGAAATAAACCAACGCAGGAACCAACATAGACTGTCTGGCAAGATGCAATTATGCAGTATTCATCGGTTTTATACATATTCTATTACACTGAGCAACATCACATCTGATTGGCATCGCGGCGGCACAAACGCCCCGTGCGTTCTGTCTGGTCGCAATCTCTTTCATCACGTGCAGACACCCTGGGTTCAGACGAGCCGGATGCTTGTTTAAAAGATGCATTCACAACATCCGGCAGACATGCGATTGCTATACACCAATTCTGGTTGTGTATTTAATGCACTGGTGGTATTTGGGAGTGGATTGTGGGTGCAATACACAAGTATTGTGGGAAGATCGTTTGTGACTGGTGGAATACTACCTCTTCTTCACGATGCCTCATCATTCTGATCTTCAAATGCTGCTTGCACCTCAAGAAGAGACTTGTATTTGTTGCGAAAGCTGTCCGTACGTCGTACGCCTAGCTAACTCCTTATTCAGGTTTAAGATCGTTAACCAGTTCATCAAAAGAACTCACATATTTGTCTTCATATTTACTGTCCTTAAAGCTTGATGTTTGTCTTGCTGGTGTAGTTTGAAAAGCATACCTTGTGAAATTTGCCTTCTGCAGCCGCAAGACTGTTGCTCACACCACGGAGCTCTTCGGTGCCCACATATCTTCATCACTTGAGCTTCAGCTGCATGCTCAATTGACTGACAAACGTATTTTTGCAGAACAGGCACCTGGTCTAGTCTATGACGGTTGACTGAGATCGTGATCGTCTCCCTGTCTGTCATGTCAGATCCCGATGCTTCCGAAGGGGAATGAGATGGCCCACGTCTTTTCTGAATGAGGTCCCAGATTGTGCTTGCTGGTGCACGTCGCGTAGCAATTCGAGTGCAGGTATCCATCTGTAGGTTTCGGTGCCTCTAAATCTGGCAGCAAATGCTCATAGCGCTCTCCTGCCTACGATGTAGCGCAGAAATCAGTTTCTATGGAAGATGTTTTTGCTTTTCCAAGAACTTTCTCCATATCTTCTTGATAAAGAACACATTTTTTGGAGTTTGTTCTTTTTCTTTGTTTTGTCGGTGGCGGAGCAGGTGAGATACAGTAAGTGTCGCTGACTTCATCCTCTGAGTGACCTTATCTCACTGACCATATCTCTTATCAATCATACCTGAGAAATACAATGCTGATTCATTTGAACATTGCAGGTTTTTTTTTGTTTTTTTTTTGGTTTTTTTGTATACAAGATCGAGGCTCGTGAAAGAGCGAACATTAATCACACAGAAAGACAAACAGACACATAAAACAAATAACATCGGGAGCGGTAGACAAGATGGGGAGAGAGGGGGAAGGACACAAACACTACATTTGAGAGCAGGGACCGAGAGACATGGAGACATCGAGAGATCTGTGGGAGGGAGAGGGCTTTGGGGGGGGAGGCATGTGAAGGGGGGGGGGGGGGTGGGAGAGGTATAAACATATGGACACTGCCAGGATTTCCAGGAAAGAAGTTGGAATTTCAAACAAGGTGGATCTGGGGTGAATTAGCGGGGGTAGAAAAGATCAAGGTTTTGGATGGGGGAAGATAAGAGATGGTGGTGAACAGCTGTTTTAAGAGATGGTGATTTGATAACATCAGCTAAAGAGAAGAACTGACTACAGCTTAGCCATGTCTGGATAAACCTATCTCGTGAACTGGCGACCACTCGGTGCACCCCCACCTTGTTGATGTTCGATCGGTAAATGCTCATCCTCATAGATTTGTGGATGGGACCGTCACCAGAGGAACCAGTTGCAGCATCTGTGAAAAGTTAAGCAAATAATTTGCGGAAGAGCATGGAAAAGGCTCAAGAGTTTGTGAGGAAGCAAATTGGCTTGGCTTCCTCGCATATGATATTGAGATATGACACTTGAGCACACTCTCCCCGTTTCCTTCCCGGAGACCTTATTTGGCTTTACTGGCCTCGGAGGAGGAAGGGTGTGTCCAAAACTCACCTCACCCTGGAAGGGCCCCGGGGTGGTGCTCTGGCAGGTGACTGATGTGGTTTTCAAAATTCAGATGGGCCCACATACTCTTCCACAGATAGTCCACGGGGATAGATTGGGCCCCTACATAGGTCGGAAGGTTCCTGGGTGGATTGGAAAGGTGTGGGAGAAACTTGGTGTGGTGGATGACACTCTTGGGCCTGACCAACCTGCGACGACCTGCACTTAAGGTAAGGTGCCTTGATGTTTACTGTCCGAAGTGTTCCGTTTTGCTTACATATTGGGACATGGGTAATTGGAATGGAAGAGGGCGAGTGTGACCACCAATGTGTGTAAGTGGATCGGTTTGCGTAACCAAAAATGTCTTGTGGTTGATGTTTGTTATGTGTAAAGGGTTGGGTTGTGTTTGGAGGTGTGAATGTGGTGATTATAGCATGTATGCAGGCCACGGCAGTTAGGAACACAACCACTATCAGAATTGAATGGCAGCGGGGGAGGGAAGGACATTTGGGCTTTTGTGTGTGGGGAAGGGGTGTGTGTCCACAGTCATGGATCAAGCTCTGGAGGAGCGGTGACTGCGGCCCCCCTCCCCTGAGGTAATTAGTCACTGGCAGTCAGTGGTGTCTGGAAATGGGGGCCCGTCAGAGGGCGGTCTGGTTGGGCGACCAACGGTAGGGGGACCCATGGCGACCCGGGAAGGCCGGGTGTTATGTGCTCCTCCCCGACCCCCTGGTCACGGTGTACCTCTGAGCCCCGAGAGGAGTCACGGCAGAAAAATGTGTTATTCTGTATGTCAAAGATCAAGGGAGAGGCCACCCCAATTGTTACTCACAAACAAATATTGTATTAAGATCACACAATAATAACAGTACAACAATAATAGTATTCAAAAGTACAATCAATATGTCCTATGATGGTACCATCAGTTTTGTAATATTTAACTCACTGTGCTCCAAGTGAGTGAAACACGCACATTCCCCAATGTCTCTTATTCCCGGCTTCGAGACGAAATTGATTCGCTCCGGCGATCACCAGAATGAGGTCCAATCGAGACCAGGATCCCGTGTGGATGGCAAATACAGTCACACAGCCGAAGCTGCACAAAGGCACCATCAAGGCGCCTGGGAAATCCAAAGGCGCCCTACAGGCGACTGAGAGATCACACCCTTGGGTATGGACGAATTAACCTTCAAAAAGCCACGTCACACACGCACCCCAGATCGAGTCTGAATGCGGTGGAGATGGTCGTAAAGAGATGAAACCACGAGCAAAGCACAAGTCCTGCGTGAGTCAAAATGGCCGACGACCCGTTCTCGTGGCGCACGGCACGGCGATGATTCTCTCCTGAATCGATCGCAAAAACCTGACACGCAGGTTGATCGGTCACAGCGATGACAACTCTGTCATAGGAATCCCTTTCCCGGAAACCTGAAAGTTTGCTAGTGACTCTGGCTCGCCAATGTTCGCTTCAGAACCCGGAGCAACTCGGCTTTCTTGTCCGACTCATTCGCTGCGCCCCTTTTTCTCCCTCTTCTTCCTCTTCGTTGTCTGGTTCCCGATCCGGTTTCCTGTTTCTTTTAAAATTAACTTTTTTACCTTTTGAAAACAGTTCATGAACAATAAACCTTTTGAGCACAATAATAGTACATGGAATCAGAAATATCTACAGTGGATGCAAACCACCACAACGGAAGTGACGAATCCGTAACACTTCCCCCCCCCCCCCCCCCCCCTCAAGAAAGAAAGTTTGAACATAGTGAAAACTTTCTTTGCAGGCAAAAACATTTTTTGAATGAAGGTTAGGGGGTTGTGATGAAAAATCCAAAACAAAGCAAATCGATAGCACTTTTTTAGGGAGGCCGAGCTGAGAGCCAGGTTTCATGGTGGTTGGATGGTGAGGCCTGGAAGTATTCACAACATGGACGCCTTTAGGAACGTGGAGTTCATGGTTAATCCATGTAGGAATCTTGGCTCGGCTGCTCCGCAGCATTCAGTGCTTCAAACTCTTCCTAACTTTCATAATAATCACGGTTGGAGCTCTTGTCACTGTAGTCAGGTGAATAGCAGTCTCCTTCGCGGCCACTACCCTGATAATCGTCCTTTCGGGAGCTGCCGTAACTCTGGGAGCCTCCATAGTAATCTCGACTGCGACCACCACCAAAACTACTACTCCCACCCCAGGAGCCATAGCCACCCCTGAAACTACGTCCACGTTTTCCTCCTCTGTAGCCCCTCCGACGCCCATGGCCTGCCTTCTCTACTGTTATGGTCCGACCATCCAAATCCTTGCCCTTGAAATCCTTTTCTGCATCTTTGGCATCCTTTGTGTTTTCAAACGTGACAAAGCCAAACCCTCTTGACTTTTGCGTCTCCCGGTCCTTTATCAGCCGCACTTCCAAGAGCGGTCCATATTTGCCAAAGACAGAGTCCAGAACATCTTCCCTTGTTTTGAAGTTCAGACCACCTACAAAGAGCTTGCCAACATTGCCTCCATCCCTGACTTGTGTGTGCTGACACTTAGTTTTTGGGTACCTGACAAGACGTGCCTGTGCCAAGCGTGACGGCAGTACCTTCCTCTTCTCTTCAGAGTGCTTCCTACCCATAGCACGAGTCGCGGCACAGGACGGAAAGATACCCGGAATCTCCGGCTCTAACTGTGCAGTGTTATTTTCCATACTAGGCTTTTCAACAAACATCGGGTTACCAGAAACTTGACCACCGGCCAAATCATTCCCGATAACAAAAGATATTCCCTCTACAGGCAGAGTGGCTTGTAACCCTACGGTGACCAGTCCTGACACCAAATCAGACTTTAAATGGATGACATGAAGTGGAGCTTTAACACAGCCACCAACCCCCTGTAAAAGAACACTAACACCAGTTGCCGTCTTCTCTGACAATGGCAAAATGCCTTCCAGCATTAAAGATTGATGTGCATTAATGTGCTTCCAGCATTAAAGATTGATGTGCTCCTGTGTCCCTCAATACCCTAACAGGTCTCTGGTTATTCAAGTCTCCATCCAGTGACACAAACCCCTCTGAAATAAAAGGTTTGTAACCCTTAATGTGCACTTAATGTGCACCCTTAATGTGCACATTAATGTGCTTCCAGCATTAAAGATTGCTGTGCTCCTGTGTCCCTCAATACCCTAACAGGTCTCTGGTTATTCAAGTCTCCATCCAGTGACACAAACCCCTCTGAAATAAAAGGTTTGTAACCCTCTTGAGCAAGGTCATTCTGTGATGCCATAACTTTGGCATGGGAACCTTCACAAGGCACTGTCCTCCAAGGACGATTTCTCGCATTTGCCAATGCATTCGGAGTTGTACTAATCTGACTCCGCTCCTGATTTTTCCTTTCCAGGGCATAACATTGGGACATCAAGTGTCCAGGTTTCTTGCAAAAAGCGCAAGTAGGCCCGGAGGAAAAACTCGTGGTCTGCCTCGAGCCCCCCGGAAGTTAAGTCTGTCTTGGAACTGTAGACTTCTGATCCCTAAGAGTCGCGGTATCAGATCTGTCCTCATAGTCATCTCTAGGCCGCCCCCATGAATCTTCGTTCTCCGCACCGGATGTACCATAACTCCCCTGGCGAACTCTAGGCGGGAAGTTAGGTTTGTGGAACCCCATCCTGTGTGTCAAGGCATAGTCATCTGCCACGGTTGCTACCTTATACAACTCTGGTACCTGCTTTTCCTCCAGATGTACTTTAATGTCCGCGTGGACACACTGTTTGAATTCCTCCACCAAGATCAATTGTCACAACAGGTTGAAGTCTTTCCCAATCCCCTTCGAGTCACACCACCGATCAAACATGGTTTCCTTCATTCTGGCAAACTCCACATGGGTCTCACTCTCCCTCTTCCTGGCATTCCTGAATTTTTGCCGGTAAGCTTCAGGAACCAATTCATAGGCTTTGAGAATGGCTTTCTTCACTTCCTCATAATCTGTACATTTGTCAATCGGTAAAGCCGAAAATATATCTTGAGCTTTACCCACCCGAACACTTTGCACTAACCTAGTCCAGGACCCCACAGGCCATTTTAGCATTTGCGCCAATTTCTCAAAGTGTAAAAAAAACTTGGCTACCTCCTTTTCATTGAAGGGTGGAACCAGCCTCACATGTCTACCAACATCCCAGGTGTTCTGACTAGTTGTCGAACCAGCCGGCATGGATGCTACCCCTCCCTGTTCTCCCATTAATTCCAATTCCTTGAGTTTAAGTTCCCTCTGATAATCCATGTCCCGTTCCTTTAACTCCCTTTCAGCTCTCCTTTCCTCTGCTCTTTCCCCTGCTCTTCTTTCTTCTTCAGCTCTCCTTTCCTCTGCTCTTCTCTCCTCTGCTTTCCTTTCCTCTGCTTTTACCCTTTCCTGGCTCTGCAGTTGCATCTCCATTTTCCGGAGCTCCACATTTTCTTTTTCCTCGGGTAACCAATCCAAGGCTACCTCTGTCCATGTTCCCTGTCCCACCAGAGATTCTACCACCAATGTCCGCATCTCTGCTTTCTTCATATTAACTCGGACCTCCAAGTTAAAATGTCTGGCCAATATCAAGAGTTCCGATTTTTTTAACGCTTGGAACTGTGCCTCATTAGGGGATGCCGCAAACTGTTCTGCATCAAACACCATGGTGATTATCAGTTAGCACCTGTTAACCTTCACACAAAAATTTCCAAATTTTTTGAAAACTTTGGGAATGTTAGAAAAAAAAAATCCAAATTTGGGAATTTTGGGAATGTTAGGGAATTCTATCCCGGACGAATGTTATTAGGGAATTTAATCCCGGATGAGGATTCCAATTTCGAGCCCGCGAGTTAATTGGACGAGCCCCCAATTTCTGTTACGTGCTCCTCCCTGACCCCCTGGTCACGGTGTACCTCCGAGCCCCGAGAGGTGTCACGGCAGAAAAATGTGTTATTCTGTATGTCAAAGATCAAGGGAGAAGCCACCCCAATTGTTACTCACAAACAAATATTGCATTAAGATCACACAAGAATAACAGTACAACAATAATAGTATTCAAAAGTACAATCAATATGTCCTATGATGGTACCATCAGTTTTGTAATATTTAACTCACTGTGCTCCAAGTGAGTGAAACACGCACATTCCCCAATGTCTCTTATTCCCGGCTTCGAGACGAACTTGATTCACTCCGGCGATCGCCAGAACGAGGTCCAATCGAGACCAGAATCCCGTGCGGATGGCAAATACAGTCACACAGCCGAAGCTGCACAAAGGCGCCCTCAAGGCGCCTGGGAAATCCAAAGGCATCCTACAGGCGACTGAGAGATCACACCCTCAGGTATGGACAAATTGACCTTCAAAAAGCCACGTCACACACACGACCAAGATCGATGTCTGAATGCGGTGGAGATGGTCGAAAAGAGACGAAACCGCGAGCGAAGCACAAGTCCTGCGCTAGTAAAAATGGCCGACGACCCGGTCTCGTGGCGCACGGCACGGCGCTGATTCTCTCCTGAATCGATCGCAAAAATCTGACATGCAGGTTGATCGGTCACAGCGATGACAACTCTGTCTTAGGAATCCCTTTTCCGGAAACCCGAAAGTTCGCTCGTGACTCTGGCTCACCAACGTTCGCTTCAAAACCCGGAGCAACTCGGCTTTCTTGTCCGACTCATTCGCTCCGCCCCTTTTTTTCCCTCTTCTTCCTCTTCGTTGTCCCGTTCCCGATCCGGTTTCCTGTTTATTTTAACATTAACTTTTTTACCTTTTGAAAACAGTTCATGAACAATAAACCTTTTGAACACAATAATAGTACATAGAATCAGAAATATCTACAGTGGATGCAAACCACCACAACGGAAGTGACAAATCTGTAACACGGGAGAGAGCCTGGATGTTGTGGAGACCTTCTCCGGCGGGACGTACAGCAATGGAGCTGTTTGGCTGTCAGGGACCAGGTAGTTGAAGGAGGGGGAGGGGGAGTTGAAGAGTCATAATGGCTTTTGGACTGCGATCACCACAGCCTGAAGTGCCTCCACCATCTTGGTTGTGCAAGATCTCCCCGCTGCCTAATTGAGGATCACACATGTGTGCAATAAGAATTTTGCCATGGTCATGCAGGGATTGGAATTAATGATTTGATTTTTATTGGGGTTATGTGTGAGTGTGTGAGGGGAAGGTCCACCCGATCCATACCACTTGAGCTGTACCAAAAGGACAGGGCCCTCCGAAAGTTTGGATTAGTCAAATTGGGATGGCTCCGCAGGTAATGTTGGGAATTGTGGTAATTGTAACAGGGGAACGTGGTCTATAAAAAGGCTTGTACAAACGTTAATGAGTTTTGAATAAGGTTTATTGTCGATAAGGTAGGTTTTGTTGTTGGTTTATGACCATTTTCTGCCCGCCCCAGGAGATCGGAGTGAGGACTGAGGAACCAAAGGAATTTGTAAATATTTGAATTGTTTTGTTTTAGGGTGTAGAACGTTAAGGAGAACAGGTAAGTTAGCTACGGCTCGCTTCCCACAGCCCCTCCTAATTTAAATCATAAGCTAATTAGGTGTGAGTCGGTAAGTGGTATGGCTGGAACGGTAATGCCTGCATTGAAACTTGCAGGAGCTGCCGTTCCAGGAGGGGGGCTGTGTTGCGTATATTAGGGGTAGGTGAAATAATCCTGTGGGAAAGGTAGCACTGTATAGGAAGGAAGTAGTATGGACCATGGACGTGTCAGAGAAATATCGATGTACAGTAAGTAGGGAAACTGTAGGTTAAGGTTGTTTATGTGTTCACCACACGGGGGTGGTGTTCTGATAATTATCGCTCGGGGTTAAGGCTAGTTTTCCCCAGTGGGTGATTACCCCCCTGTAATCGTTGCCTTTACGTTTTTGCTACCACGGCCAGCCATGAAAGCCACTTTTAAATGACAACAATCATGCTGGCAAGAAGCAAAGCAGAGCCGGTCGGGGCGAGCCCCGCCCTCAATGGATATAACAGGAAAAAGGCCACGTGCCCGGAGTGGTGCAATTGGGGGTGGGGGGAGGGTGGAGAAACAGCCGGCATGCCACGCCCCTGAAGGACATGATTGGCCCAGAGGACGTGGGCCGAGCATGAGGCGATGTTTGGAAGGAGCTTCACGATTGGCTATAGACAGTGAAGAGGAGGTCTCTCTCTCTTGGCTCGACCAAGAAGGCAGCGCCATCTTGGTTTTTTGCCGATCGTGCACTTACTTGGTAGACTGGAGTTTTGGTATGGCGTTTTTGAAACTCTTGCTGTGCCAGTATGAGGAGGTTTTGGTGGCTGTGGTGCTCTTCAGGCGAGTTGAGGCCACGTTGTGCTTGCCAGGCTAGGGAATCTGAAAGGAGGCCGTTTTGACTGCTTGCCTCATGCCTGGGCGTTTTTGACATGCGCCGCTGGCGCCATTTTGGGACGCTCCATCGCTGGAGGCATCGGACCGGACCATCGCCATCACCTTTGAAAAATAATTCGTTGGGACGAGCTAAGTGAATACACAAAATGAAACATTTTATTTTTGTTATCTATTCCCTTGTTACCCTCGCCAGAGGAGAGGGTATTGCATTTGAGTCCGTTTGTTTGTCTGTTTGTTTGTCCGCACAGAATAAATATGATTTTCTCTGCAACCATTGGTCCGATCTACAGGGAATTTTCACCATAGGTGCAACTCCACCTGCAGAATTTTTAAATGATAATTATGACGCCATAGGTCACGACGTCATAATTTGACAAGTACAAAACTTCATCCTATCAAGATGCAATTTCTTGAGTGCCATGTCGGCATAAACTGGTGGAGAAAAAAATAAAGATGACGTGGTGGACACAAGCAAGGTACACGAATTCAGCGCACCAGCAGGTGGCGCGAACGTCCAGGCGGGGAACTGGAATGCATGCCCCGCCTATCGACCGATCGGCCACGCCCGGGGACGAGGCGTGGCCTCGGCACATATATGTGGGCTCTAAACTCGGGCCCGCTCAGTGCTGCAGTTCGAGCTTTCATAATAAAGACTCTTGGTTTTATCAAACACGTTGTGGCCTACCTCTTTGGCAAGCAAGTTGTGTGCACAGCACCACACTTCACTGGTGACCCCGATTGGTTCAGCCATTGCTGACCACCGATGGTGGTGCCATGGCCAACAACGCTGTCGCGGTAAAACTCCCAGAGTTTTGGGAAGCACAGGCCGATGTGTGGTTCGTGCAGGCCAAAGCGCAATTCCAGCTTCGAGGCATAACGGCGGACGAGACCCGTTACTACCACGTGGTCGCCTCCCTCGGGCCTGGCACTGCCGCCCGAGTCATGTCCATCCTGCGGCACCCGCCGGCTGACCACAAGTACGGGGCGATCAAATGTCTCCTCATCGCCACATTCGGCCTCACTGAGATCGAGTGGGCCGACCGCCTCCTGCACCTTCCCGAACTCGGCGACACACGACCATCCATGCGGATGGATTATATGCTGTTGCTGCTGGGTGAACAAGCCCCGGATTTCTTATTCCGGGCGCTTTTCCTATGCCAGCTACCTCTACAGGTACGCCTCGCACTGGCCGGTTCCAACATAAGGGAACCCCGCGCCCTGGCCGTAGAGGCCGACAAGTTCTTCGCGGCTTGCGACAAGCGGGCGCGTTACGGTGCGGCCGTCGTGGATCCCGAGGCTGATGCTACTGCGTCCCTTGTGGCCGCTGCCGTGCCCCGCCCACCACCACCGCCGCCGAGAAAACCGCGGCTGCCACCGCCCTCGCCGCCGCAAGCCTGGTGCTATTTCCATGCCAGGTTCGGCCACAAGGCTAAGAAGTGTTGCCCACCGTGCTCGTTTGGCAGGTCGGGAAACGACCAGGCCGGCGCTCGGTAGCGGCCCTGAGTGTCGCCCATTCCGGCAGCCTCCTCTTTATCACGGACACCTTGTCCGGGCGCCGTTTCCTCTGCGATACAGGAGCGCAGGTAAGCGTCATCCCAGCCTACACGTCCGTCAATCGAACCGCGGGCCGGGGCCCCGCTTTGCTTGCCGCCAACGGTACACCCATCCGCACGTTCGGGAAGCGCTGCCTCTCCCTGCGGTTCGGAGGGCAGCGCTTTCAATGGTCGTTCGTGACCGCTAGCATGCCCATGGCATTGCTCGGTGCGGACTTCCTATGTGCGCATGGGTTGTTGGTCGACGTAAAGCGCAGACGGCTCGTCCAGGCCGAAACCTTTAGCTCGCTCGCTTGTTCTCTGAGCAGCTCGTTGAGTGGCTCACTGAGCTGCTCACCAAGCGGCTTGCCAAGCGGCTTGCTGGACGGTTCCGTCCCGGCGAGTTTGGTTTGCATGCTTCCGGCAGCGGACAACTTTACCTGCCTCCTCGCCAGTTTCCCGGCCCTCACGCGGCCAACCTTTTCAGCGGTGGCCGTTAAACACGGGGTGGAGCACCACATCCCCACGGTCGGGCCGCCGGTCTATGCCCGGGTATGCCGGCTAGAGCCCACGAAGCTCACGGTGGCGAAAGCGGAGTTCACCACGCTGGAGCGGCTGGGGATCGTGCGGCGCTCCAACAGCGCGTGGGCTTCCCCGCTCCACATCGTGCCCAAGCCCGGCGGGGGATGGCGGCCGTGCGGGGACTACGGCCGGCTTAACGATGCCACCACCCCCGACCGCTACCCGGTCCCACACATTCAGGACTTTTCCGCCCGGTTGGCCAACACGACCGTGTTTTCGAAGGTGGACCTCATCCGGGGCTACCATCAGGTCCTCGTCCAACTGGACGACGTCCCGAAGACGGCCGTCCTCACCCCTTTCGGCCTCTTCGAATTTCTAAGGATGCCCTTCGGGTTGAAGAATGCGGCTCAGGCGTTCCAGCGGCTTATGGATAGCGTCTTGCGCGACTTACCTTTCCTGTTCGTCTACCTGGATGACATCCTAGTCGCGAGCGCGTCCCGCGAGGACCACCTGCTCCACCTCCACACGCTGTTCGAACGCCTGGGCCAGCATGGCCTAATCATCAAACCTGCCAAGTGCCGTTTCGGTGTCACCACCATCGACTTCTTGGGGCACCGCATCACCAAGCACGGGGCCGTCCCTTTACCGGCCAAGGTGGAGGCGGTCAGGGATTTCCCGCAGCCCCGCACGATCAAGGGGCTCCAGGAGTTCCTGGGCATGGTAAACTTTTACCACCGCTTCGTGCCCCATGTCGCCCAGCTCCTCCCCCCCTTGCACGAGGCCCTCCAGGGCAAGCCGGGCAAAGGTGACATCGCATGGTCGGAGCCGATGGCCGCGGCGTTCGCGGGCGCAAAGCTGGCTCTGGCCGACGCCACCATGCTGGCGCACCCGGCGCGCGATGCACCGATCGCGCTCACCCCCGACGCGTCAGATTATGCGGTGGGCGCGGTGCACGAGCAATGGATGCGTGGTGCTTGGCAACCGCTGGCGTTTTTCAGCCGGCAGCTTCGCCCGCACGAACGCCGGTACAGCACCTTCGACCGCGAGTTGCTCGGACTCCACCTGGCGGTCCAACACTTCCGCCATCTGCTGGAGGGCCGCCCGTTCACGGCCTTCGTTGACCACAAGCCCCTTGTGTTCGCGATGGCCAAGGTCGCCGAGCCATGGTCGGCACGGCAGCAGCGCCACCTCTCTGAAGTGTCCGAGTACACGATGGACATCCGTCACGTGGCGGGTTAGGACAACCCGGTGGCGGATTGCCTTTCCCGGTCCGTCGTGCACGCGGTCCACCTCGGGGTCGACTATGCCCGGATGGCGGAGGCCCAGACCGCCGACCCCGGCGTCCAGGCCTTGCGAACTGCCGTCACGGGCCTCCGCGTCACAGAGGTGCCGTTCGACGCCGTGGGCACGGCCCTCCTATGCGACGTCTCCCTCGGCCGGCCTCACCCCATCGTGCCCACTGGCTGGCAGCGCCCGGTGTTCGACGCCATCCACGGCCTGTCCCACCCTGGCGCGAGGGCATTCCATAAACTCGTCGGGGCAAAGTTCGTCTGGCATGGCCTCCGGAAGGACGTCCGCGACTGGGCCAGGACGTGCCTCGCATGCCAGCGCGCAAAGGTCCACCGCCACACCCAGGCACCGTTGGCCCCGTTTACGGTGCCCGAGCGGCGGTTCGACCACGAGGACGTCGACTGGGTGGGACCTCTGCCCCCCTCGCAAGGGTTCACCCACCTCCTCACCATGGTCGACCGCACCACACGGTGGCCGGAGGCCGTCCCATTGGCGGCGACGTCTGCGGCTGAGGTGGCGCAAGCCTTTATCGCCACTTGGGTTGCCCGGTTCGGTGCCCTCTCGGACATCTCGTCCGACCGCGGCCCCCAGTTCACCTCGGAGCTCTGGGCCGCGGTTGGCGCAACGACTCGGGGTGAAGCTACACCACACCACGGCCTACCACCCCCAGGCCAATGGCCTGTGCGAGCGCTTTCATCGCTCCATGAAGGCCACGCTCCGGGCCAGCCTCGACTCCCCTGGGTCCTGCTGGGCCTCAGGACGGCGCCCAAGGACGACCTGCGCGCGTCCTCGGTGGAGCTGGTCTTCGGGCAACCACTGCGGGTACCGGGTGAATTTATCCCCAACTCCACGGCTCCTTGGTCCGCCCACAACAGCGCTCCGCCCTTCAGGAGACCGCCCGAAGGTTCGCCCCGGTGCCAACGGCACACCACGGTTGCCCGCCTTCCCACGTCGCCCCGGAGCTTCGCACGGCAAAGTACGTGTTCATCCGGCACGACGCCCACCGGGCACCGCTACGACCCCCGTACGGCGGGCCCTTCCGCGTGTTGGAGGCCGGGGACAAGTTTTTCACGGTCGACATCGGCGGTGCCCCGGATCGCATTTCCGTGGACCGCCTCAAGCCGGCCCACCCCGATCCGTACCACCCCCCGCCAGCGGCTCTGCCTCCGCGTCGAGGCCGCCCCCCGGCGGTCGGACCCCCGGCACCCCCGCCAGCAGCTCTACCTCCGCGTCGAGGCCGCCCCCCGGCGGTCGGACCACCGGCACCCCCGCCAGCAGCTCTGCCTCCGCGTCGAGGCCGCCCCCCGGTGGTCAGACCCCCGGCACCCCCAGCCCTGCCGTCCCGCCACCCCCCAGACCGGCACCCATCGCCAGGGGGCGTTTCGGCTAGGTCATCCGGCTTCCCCACAAACTCACCCTTCAGGTGCGTGGGAATTCTGGGGGGGCATGTGTGGCGGACACAAGCAAGGTACACGAATTCAGCGCACCAGCAGGTGGCGCGAACGTCCAGGCGGGGAACTGGCATGCATGCCCCGCCTAAAGACCGATCGGCCACGCCCGGGGACGAGGCGTGGCCTCGGCACATATATGCGGGCTCTAAGCTCGGGCCCGCTCAGTGCTGCAGTTTGAGCTTTCATAATAAAGACTCTTGGTTTTATCAAACGCGTTGTGGCCTACCTCTTTGGCAAGCAAGTTGTGTGCGCAGCACCACACTTCAACGTCATCGCTCATGGTGTTCGGCCGCCATCTTGGAAAAACCGAAAAACGTTGCACCTCTATATCTCCGAAAGCGCTGAATAGAAAAAATTGAGACATGGCTCATTGTAAAGAACACTCCATGGGGAATAAAATATGTTAATGATGATGTCATAGGTGCCTCCATTATGACGTCATAATTCGACAAGTACAAAACTTCATCCGATCAAGATGAAATTTCTTGACAATAATCTCGGAATAAATTAGTTTAGAAAAAAATAATGATGACGTCATCGGTCACGTGGTTTGGCCGCCATATTTGTTTTAACACAAAAGCCTTAAAAACCACTGAAAATACATCGTGGCGAGAGTTTGCAATCTCTGATTGCTCTTGTTGTCCCCCGTCGCACCGCGGAGCGAAAGGGGGACTATGGTTTTCCCCTCCGTCCGTGTGTCCGTCCGTCCGTGCGTGCGTGCGGGCGTGTGTGCATACGTACGTGCGTAAGCGAAGGACCGAATTCCAATTTGGTGTGTCGGTGCAACCCACGTCAAAATCCAAGATGGCCCCCGCCATGTATGTCTGACGCCATGTATGTCTGAAACTTGTAAGCAGAATATCTTGAAAAATAAGCGAAGTACCAACTTCTAATCTGGTGTGTGGGTGTACCTCGGCATAAGGAAGAACGCTATTGAAAATTGGGTCGCCACGTCAACATCCAAGATGGCCGCCACCATATATATGTCTGAACCTTGTGAGCGAAATATCTTGAAAAATAAACGAACTACTAACTTCTAATCTGGTGTGTGGGTGTATCTACGCATAAGGAAGAACACTATTGAAAATTGGGCCGCCACGTCAAAATCCAAGATGGCCACCGCCATGTATGTCTGAACATTGTGAGCGGAATATATTGAAAAATAAGAGAAGTACCAACTTCTAATCTGGTGTGTGGGTGTACCTCGGCATAAGGAAAAACGCTATTGAAAATTGGGTCGCCACGTCAACATCCAAGATGGCCGCCACCATATATATATCTGAACCTTGTGAGCGAAATATCTTGAAAAATAAACGAACAACTAACTTCTAATCTGATGTATGGGTGTATCTATGCATAAGGAATAACACTATTGAAAATTGGGTCGCCACGTCAAAGTCCAAGATGGCCGCCGCCATGTATGTCTGAACCTTGTGAGCGGAATATCTTGAAAAATAAGCGAAGTACCAACTTCTAATCTGGTGTGTGAGTGTATCTAGGCATAAGGAAAAAGGCTATTGAAAATTGGGTCGCCACGTCAAAATCAAAGATGGCCGCCGCCATATATATATGTCTGAAGATTGTGAGCGAAATATTTTGAAAAATAAACGAACTACTAACTTCTAATCTGGTGTGTAGGTGTATCTACCCATAAGGGAGAACGCCATTGAAAATTGGGTCGCCAAGTCAAAATCCAAGATGGCCACCTTGCGTCTTCCACTTTGTCAACTCACATCACTTCACCGACGGGGGACCTAGGCGTAACTCTTGTTCTTGTTTGTATGTGCAACTGAGTGGAGGGACCGCGTGCGAGTGGGAAGCCAATCTATTATTTAAGGAGGGGAAAACTGTGAGCTTAAGAACGTTTGTGTCTTCACACGGGGAGTGGACCTTGTTTTATCTATATAGGGGTTAAGATTAGTTTCCCCAGTATGTGATTGCCCTATGTGGTTTTTCCCTCCGTTTTTATAACAAGGCAGCCATAAAAATCCTCGTTACGCCAACAACAACCGACATACCTGCTGACAGAAACCCGAACATTCCCGAGCAGATTAAACCCCACCTCCCAGGAGTCGTAATTGGCAACTAAACCTTGCCTCGAAAGGTTCGTAACCGACATGCCACACCTTGAGCTTCGTGATTGGTCGTGGAGAGATGGGATGATTTGACGGAGCTCAGGCATTGGACAGTGTGTGACGTCAGAGGAAGAAGGTTTGAGCAGAAGAGGAGGAAGAAGAATCTCTCTCTCTCTTGCTCTCTCTCTCTCTCTCTCTCTCTCTCTCTCTCTCTCTCTCTCTCTCTCAAGGCGGTCGCTTTTGTCTCGGGTGTGCTCATGAAGGGAGCTTAGGAACTTTTGCAATGTTGGAGGAGGGGGTGTTATTCACTGTGGTGCTTTTCAGGGGAGGAGAGAGCCGCATCTCGCTTGGCGGTGGAAGCGAGGAAGCGCCGGTTGGCTGCTTGTTCACGCCTGGGTGTTTTTGATGCCATTTGTTGGTCCATTTCCCACGTGGTTGGCTGCACGGACTGCAGAGACCATCAAGCTCCCAGGCGGACCAAAGCTGAGTACCGGCTGACTCAATAAAATAACTTCTTTTCTTTTATCATTCCCCTGTCTGTTTTTGAGTCTGCGCGGAGGGTCCCTCAAAGTAGAGAATAATTATTTTACCTCCACATTTATTTTGACATTTTATTCTTCACTTTAATTTCATTAAATTCATTATTGTGCATTTCATTTGTTGTGTTGTTTATTTGTTTTGTGGGTTTCGGATAAAACCCGTGAGCTCCGTGCAGGCAAGAACTTTGGTTCCTCCACCCGTGCACGACGGACCAACCGCCAGTTTCGGCTACGCGCCTTGGAGTAAAGCACTGTTACGGCTATTCGTCACCCGGCGGTGTTAACCGTTCGGCTGACAAGACAAGTACAAAACTTCACCCGATCAAGATGAAATTTCTTGAGTATAATCTAGGAATAAATTAGTGGAGAAAAAAAAAATGATGACGTCTTCGGCCATGTGGTTCGGCCACCATATTTGTTTTAACACAAAAGCCTTAAAAACCACTGAAAATACATCCTGGCGAGGGTTTGCAATCTCTGATTGCTCTTTCTTGTTTACCATTGCAGTTTAGTAAAGAATTGACTCGGAATCCAAGCGTCTTGGTCATCTTTTCTTCCAAACGAGAAAATTTCTGGAATTAAAAAAAAATCTACTGCCTTTAAAACTTTTATTTTACTTCAATTAAATGATATATTTGAACACCATAGAGGCATAGAACAAAGATCGCCTTCTTGCCGCTTCCATAAACCTCCAGTTTAGCCGTACTTAGAGAAAATTTTACACCATCTCTCCCAATCAAATTTTCTGCACGTGCTCTCAGCGTTGGGGAATATCGAGATTCAGCCAAAATTGTGGCTCGCAGGGAATATACATAGTGCTCAGAAACGCAAAACAGAGTTGAAAAGACCTGTCCCATGTCCTTTTTCTCAAGACTGCGTGGGGTAAAGTAAAGTGTTCTGTTCTTGAAAGTAAAGATGGCACGCCTACTTGTCGCGTTTGAAGGTGCCACACCCATTATCTTTGTAAGTTGGTGCCACGCCCATTTTCCATGCATAAACATCATGAATGCTTTAAGTTTGGGTTTCTGCTTTGACGGAATTACGACTATTTCAATTTTCAACACTCCACTGATACCTTTCGTTCATTCAACGCTGCAGCCACTCAGATACCGTTTCGAAGACCTGCGCATTACACAGTCATGCCTTTCAGTGACAGTTTTAAGCTTTGGCATTAATCAACTATCTCATGATTTGTGACACCGCCCTTTTTACGTTTGTTCCAGATAGGTCAGTAACTGGAGGAGCAGTTAACGAATGAACAAACAGACCTTTGGTGCTTTATGGTCTAGATCTATTGGGTTTTAACAACATCATTGAACGTGAACAAGCAGCTCAGACTTACTTTGTGAGCTGCAAAACATTTGCGCCATTTGCCTGGAAACCCGAGACCCATGCTGCGCTGATACTGCAGTTCATGCTGCGAGGTGCGTTAAGTAGGTCGTTAGTTTTAACTCCATCATTAAACGATGCACTTCCATGATTTGTAAGGAAAGCTTTTTGGAGTTGGTATCAGGAGTATTAAAGGTAAAACACCTGCAACGTATGTATGGCTAAAAGGCTTATTTTCAGCCTTATTTGTGTGCAATGTTATTCTTTGATTGGGGCTGGCAGGATGACCTAGACCTCAGAGGTACACACACGCACCTCTAAGATGTCTACCTGGGTTTGAATCGTGATCCAGCTATAAACTGTCATCCAAACTGTACCTGGTACGGTTTTCAATATTGTCTCCATCTTGCGTTGGGGGAATTGGTGTGCGGAATGTTTGCCAAATGGGCATCTGGTGTACACGTGGAGTCCTCCATGAGTGTTGATGCATCCAAACTCTACAATCGAACAAATTAATTTTTGTTTTCCCTCGATGTTTCAACCACACGTGCTACGTGCATCCGTTGACTTTTCTCAGGAGTCAAAAAACTCGTTGATTTCCCTCCCATAGAAATGCTAATGAGGGGGTGCGCTATGATGGATGAACAATTTGCTGTTTTGTGATTGTGTATGTGTGTCCTTTTATTTGATTTCTTTACAATTCAACACCCCTTGACAATCTCCACCAAGTTGTGTATACTTGCTGGGAGGTATAAAAGGCACACCGGGGTCAGGTTAGGTCATGGGCAAAATTTCTGGGTACAACCACCAGGGTCAGGTCATGGGCAAAACACCCCCCCCCCCCCCCACACCTCCCCTCCCCTTATTCCCCGCAAGGAACTTATAAGTTATAAGAACAAGGAAGGTGTACACGTCTGAAAATCATAGAAAACTAGAATAGCACAGTCGAGAGCATACCTATGCCAGGCTGAACAGTTTACATTTTGCATCCCACTGATAGGTCGGATCTGTATTCGGACCTGAACCAAAATCGAATCGGCTTGTTCTTGTCATCTAACCAACTCGTCCATAACTTTTTTTTTAAATATCATCTTAGATGTCGCTTTTCTCCCGATCTCTGAATGGTGAAGAATCACTTGAAAATTAAATAATTATCTTATCCGAATCCATATTCAGATCTTCACCAAAGTCGAATCGATTCGTCCTTGTCACACACACAACCTGTCTACCAAGTTTCGTCCAAATCCGTCGCTAACGTTTGAAGATATTGTGCTATACGTCGCTATCACTCAATTGTGAAGAATCTCTTAAAAAATTATACCAGCCGGATGCGGATCTGCATCTTCACAACAATTGAATCGATTCTTACTTGTCACACACCCAACCTCTCCACCAAGATTCGTCCAAATCCATCCACAACTTATTACTTGTCGCTTTTGATGGGGCAGTGTTTTTGTTGTTTTTGGCCCTATCTCCCAATGGTGAAGAATCACTTTAAAAAATTCTAGTAGCCGCCGAATCCGGATCTTCACCAAAATCTAATCATTTCGTCCTCTCACATACGCTACATCTCTGCCAAATTTCGTCCGAATCCGTCCACAACTTTTTGAGATTTTATGAGATATCTTATTCACAGACAGACAGACAGACAGACAGGTGAAAACATAAACTCCATCCACCTTCGGTGGTGGAGGTAACTATATAGTATTCATAGAACACTTACCCACTTACCCTGCACAGTCTTGGGAAGGACTTGATGCGAGCCAACTGTTCTGTTTTTTAAAGGTTATTTTTTTCTTTGATCTAATATGGCTGTCAGACCAGTGACTGATGACGTCACTTTTATCAAACTATATTTCCCATGGGAGTTGATCAATTAGTTAAAATTTTGCAATGATCGGTTAAGCAGTTTCAGAGAAGAAGATTTTCAAATATTTTCGCTTACATTCAACATGGCTGCTCATCCTTGTTGATCTATGACATCATAAATTTACACTCTGGTTCCAATCGGATAGAGGATAAGATGTGCGAAGTTTTGTGTTGATTGGATAAGGTTCGTTTTTCTATCCAACATGGCTTCCAGACCATGTGACCGACGATTTATTCGTGAACACCATGGTATCCCCAATGCTTGGGGAGCATGTGTGTGAAGGTTTCCCTCGATCTGTCCAGCCATTCTGGAGAAGAAGATTTTTAAGGGTTTTCGGTAAAATCCAATATGGCTGCCAGACCATGTGACCTGTGATTTATTCATGGAGAGCCTATATTCCCCAAGGCTAGTAGATCATGTGCATGAAGTTTCACATCGATCTGGTCAGCCATTCTGGAGAAGATTTTAAAAGTTTTTTTAATGTTCAGTCTAACATGGCTGCCGAGCCACGTGACCTATGGTGTCATCAATTTAATTCTGTCTACCGAATTCTGCCTAGGTAACTCTCAAACACAGGGGCAATACCCCTGACGCTCACCTGGTAGAATAAACAGTATACTGCACCGACTAAGGGTATTCTAAACCAATTTCAATGGTTACTAGAAGACAGGGCAGCAGGTAGAATCATACCAACATAATCATATGATTTTAAATAAACAAACAAAAAAATACCTATTTTGGGGGCATCGCCTCCTTCCCCCAACCCCCTATACCCTTTAAGGTCCTTTAAGACCCCAATTTTTCTAATGCCTTCAACAAACATTGGTACATCATGGGTGATTGAGATTGTGGTGAAGTTTCATCGAAATTGCGTGTATAGTTTTATGAGAAGAAAGCAAATACCTATTCTGGGTGGCAGCCTGGTGTTGGTTTGGCGGTTAGGGTGCAGGTTTGGGATCCTCGGATCTCCGAGCTCGAATCCCGGTCGATCGCTGAATTAACACCAGGGGGGTTGACTCAGCCTGTCATCCTTCCGAGGTCGGCAAATTGAGCACCAGCTTGCTGGGATGAATGATCCCGGTGTGTACCCCGGCTTAGAATAGGTACACCGTATCCCTGCGCATCGTAAGAGGCGACCAAGGGTTGGCGTCAGGAAGGGCATCCGGCCATAAAAACATTTGCCTCAAACAGGGAACCACGATTGTCATGGGGCCCGCAAGGCTAACCCCCGCTCTAGTGGGGAAAAATGGCCTTAAAACGATCATTCATTCATTCATTCAACAACCCCCCCCCCACCCCCCTCCTTCCTTCCCTCATAGACGCCCAAAGGGGCAGCTTTTTTTAATGCCGTGATCAAACTTTGGTACGTCACGGGTGGTGAAGGTTATGTTGAAGTTTCATCGAAATCGTGTGTGTAGTTTCAGAGGAAAAAGCAAATACCTATTTTGAGGGGTCAACCCTGGATCCACTTTGACCCCCGGTAGTCCAAAGACTTCGATTTTTTTTAATGCCGTGAACAAACTTTAGTCACAACACAACAAATATAATTTGTGCCAAGTTTGGTCACGATCCCATCAGCGGTTTCGGAGAAGCTTCAAGTGTTTACGGACTGACTGACGGACTGATGGACTGACTGATGGACTGACTGATGGGCTGATGGACTGACTGACGGACGGACTGACGGACTGATGGACTGACTGATGGACTGACGGACTGACGGACTGATGGACTGACTGACGGACTCATGGACTGACTGACTGACTGACAGACGGACGGACGGACTGGACAGACTGATGGACTGATGGACTGATGGACTGACTGATGGGCTGACTGATGGGCTGATGGACTGATGGACTGATGGACTGACTGATGGACTGACTGACTGACTGATGAACTGACTGACTGACTGACTGACGGACTGATGGACTGACTGGTGGACTGACGGACTGACGGACTGACGGGCTGATGGACTGACTGACTGACTGACTGACTGACGGACTGATGGACTGACTGGTGGACTGACGGACTGACGGACTGACGGACTGACGGGCTGATGGACTGACTGACGGACTGACTGACTGACTGACTGACTGATGGACTGACTGACGGACTGATGGACTGACTGACGATTGACTGATGGGCTGATGGACTGCCTGACAGACTGATGGACTGACTGATGGGCTGACGCACTGACTGACAGACTGACGGACTGATGGACTGACTGACGGACTGACTGACTGACTGATGAACTGACTGACTGACTGACTGACTGACAGACTGACGGACTGATGGACTGACTGACGGACTGACTGACTGACTGATGAACTGACTGACTGACTGACTGACTGACGGACTGATGGACTGATGGACTGACGGGCTGATGGACTGACTGACTGACTGATGAACTGACTGACTGACGGACTGATGGACTGACAGATTGACGGGCTGATGGACTGACTGACGGACTGACGGACTGACTGATGGACTGACTGACGGACTGATGGACTGACTGACAGACTGACTGATGGGCTGACTGATGGGCTGACGCACTGACTGACAGACTGATGGACTGACTGATGGACTGACGGACTGACTGACGACGCACCATCGCATAAGCTCCACTGAATTTCATTCCAGGTGAGCTACAAATCATACTGATCGGATCTAGCGTTGTACTTGTCGAATTATGACATCATAATGAAGGCACTGATGACACCTCATTAACACATCTTATTTCCCATGGGGAGTACTTGACAATGAGCCAGGTTTCAATTTTTATGCCACCGCTCCTGAAGGTGGCCGGAGGCATTATGTTTTCAGGTTGTCCGTCTGTCCGTACTGGCTAAACCTTGTTTTTCTCAGCAGCCATATGTCCGATTGAGACAAAGTTTTCAGGGTAGGAGTGACACCCATGCAGAATGTTTTTATGTCATAAATTTGTCATTTTGATGTCATCATTTGACAAAATGACAGAATGTCATTTTATGTTAATTGTGATGTCATAGTTCACGTGGTATGGCAGCCATCTTGGATTAAACGCAGATAATGAAAAAATAATTTCGTGGAAACCGCTGAATGGAAAAATTTAAAACTTGGCACATTGTCAATTACTACCAATGGGGAGCAAAAGCATGATAATGATGACATCATCGGTGAAGTGGTAAACCAGCCGTAAATGTTTTAATTGAATGCCTTATCCTAAAAATCTGAAATTGCATGCACATGATCTATGACCGATTTGTATTGAAATATTCAATTTATGACATCATAGGTCACATGGTTTGGCAGCCATATTGGATTCAACCTAAAACCTTTTTAAAAATCTTCTCCCAAACCACTGAAGCGATCGACTCGAAACTTCACGTGTCACTCACTAGGCATGATGATGAAAAATTGATCAGGAAAACGTCATCGATCACATGGTGTGGCAGCCATATTGTATTGAAGGAAAATATTAAATAATTCTATCTCAGAAACCGCTTACCCGATCGATGCTAAACTTTACAAATGACATCTAACACCATTGCTGCGTATAGTTTGAAAATTATGACATTGTAGGTCATGTGGTTTGGCAGCCATCTTGAATAGGAAAACGAACCTTATCCGATCAACATGAAACTTTACAAACGTGATCGCTTACCCATACATATGCAGAGAGTACATTTTTCATGTCATATATCACGTGGTTTTTGGCAGCCATATTAGCTTGAAAGCAGATATTCAAAAAACAAAACCTTCTCTGAAACTGCTTAACCGATCGATGTGAAACCTGTCATGTCTAGTAAAAATGTGATACTTGAAAACAGCTGAAGGGATTTAAATCAAACTTGTTTAATTTTTGGACAGTCAACGAGGATATCTACCCATTACCTTGGGCAGGGATCATGCTGAAGTATATAGGCGACGCAGTCGCATTGTTCTAGTAACCCTGCGCTCGCGAAGCGAAAAAGTGGGGTTAAGCATTCATGTACGTACGTGTCTGCATTTCAGTAAAGTAAAGTGTGTGCCGTGTCTGCATTTAAAAAAATCATTTTCTCGGCAACCGTTGGTCCGATTGACATGAAATTTTCACCATAGGAGGGCCTCCTCCGGTAGAATATTTTCGTCAATATTATGACGTCATAGCTCACGTGGTACAGGCGCCATCTTCGAAAAACGTTACACCTCTATATCTCCCAAACTGCTCAATGGAAAAAAATGGAAACATGGCTCATTGTCAAGTACTCACCATGGGGAATAAGATATGTTGATGATGATGTCATCGGTGCCTTAATTATGACGACATAATTCGACAGGTACAACACTTGATCTAATCAGTATGAAAAAAATATATTCCGCTGCCCCATTCCGCTGCCCCATTCCGCTGCAACTGTTACTCCGATTGGCACGAAATTTTCAGAATATGAGCGGCTCCTCTTGTGGAATTTTTAAAATGATAATTATGACGTCATATGTCACGTGGTACAGGCGCCATCTTGGGAAAATCGAAAAAGGTTGCACCTCTATATCCCCGAAACCGCTCCATGGAAAAAAACGGAAACATGGCTCATTGTCAAGCACTCCCCTTGGGGAATAAGATATGTTAATGATGATAATAATAATAACAAGTGAATCCTCTTGGATTGCGCTGAGGTTCGGGCTTGGAATTTCTAGGAGGAAGTATAATTTGTATGCAATGAAAGTACATGTAATATGGGATCGAGTAAGATCGAGTAAGCTTCACCATTGCGCGTGCGCGAATTTACGTCACGTCGGCAGCGAGAAGGCGTTCCCCAACACGAACCAATCAGGAACTGCCACGCCCACTTATATGATCTCCGAATTCCTGTGAGGAATTAGCGTTACACTGGCTGGAAGTCAATCGCTAAAGGCGCTTCCTCAGCGCCAATCACCAGTGCGCGTGCGCGAATTTACGTCACGTCGGCAGCGAGAAGGCGTTCCCCAACACGAACCAATCAGGAACTGCCACGCCCACTTATATGATCTCCGAATTCCTGTGACAGGAATTAGCGTTACACTGGCTGGAAGTCAATCGCTAAAGGCGCTTCCTCAGCGCCAATAATAATGCATTTATTTTATATAGCGCTTTTCAGGGAGCCCAAAGACGCTTTGAAGAGTGCAAAACATAGTGCATAGCAAAACATAAAAACAATTGCAAAAAGACAAGAATCAATAGGGAAATATTCAAAGCAAAAAGGAGGGAGAAGGAGAAGAGATAGTCAGGGGTTAAATGCTGTGGGTTAAATGTTGAATGCAGTGTTGAACAGGTGGGTCTTGAGTGATGTTTTGAATGTGGTGAGTGAGGAGGAGTCTCTGATGGTGTGAGGTAGTGAGTTCCAGAGGGTGGGAGCAGCGATGGAGAAGGCCCTGTCCCCCCAGGATCTGAATTTGGTCCGGATGGGGGGGGGGGTCAGGAGGTTGGTACCAGCAGAGCGGACGTTGCGGGTGGGAGTGTGTCTGGAGAGGAGGTCAGCCAGGTAGGATGGGGCCAGGTTATGGAGGGCTTTGTAGGTCAGGAGGAGGATTTTGTACTGGATTCTCTGGGGGATGGGGAGCCAGTGAAGCTTGTGAAGGACGGGGGTGATGTGGTCACGGGTCCGGGAATGGGTCAGTAGACGGGCAGCGGAGTTCTGAATGTATTGGAGTTTATTGGTGATTGTTGAGGGTGAACCATAGAGGAGGCTATTGCAGTAGTCCAGACGGGAGGTGATGAAGGCGTGGATGAGGGTTTCTGCAGCCATGGAGGAGAGGGATGGACGGAGACGGGCGATGTTTTTCAGGTGAAAGAAGGCTGTCTTTGTGATCTGTTTAGTGTATTTGTCGAAGGAGAGGGAGATGATGCCACGATTCTGGATGTGAGGGGAGGTGGATACTGGGATACCGTCGATGTTGAGGGCAAAGTTATGGGTGGATTTGGTGAGCGTTTTTGGGCCAATGATGATTATTTCAGATTTATCATAGTTAAGTTTGAGGAAGTTGATTTGAAGCCAGGATTTTATTTCAGTGATGCAGTTTGTCAGGATAGAGTGGGTGGCGGTGGAGATGGACTTGGTGGAGATGAAAAGCTGGATGTCATCGGCGAAGCAGTGGAATTGGAGACACTAGGGCATGCCCGTACTATATATATATCTAAAATTATATCCCCCCCCCTCTATTTACATGAAATGGTTTGGTCCATTCGCAAAGCCAAAGCGAACGGCTTGCGAGTACGGTGACAACCCCCCCCCCCCCCCCCTATTTACATGAAATGGTTTGGTCCAAAGCGAACGGCTTGCGAGTACGGTGACAATCCCCCCCCCCTCTATTTACATGAAATGGTTTGGTCCAAAGCGAACGGCTTGCGAGTACGGTGACAATCCCCCCCTCTATTTACATGAAATGGTTTGGTCCAAAGCGAACGGCTTGCGGAGTTTGGTAAAGAAATCGCCATAGCGTGCACAAACGCGCAGGAAAGCGAAAGAATCGCAAATTAGTTTTAATTAGTTTTAAAACATAGTTTAACGGCAACATAGTTTGCCAACGTGAAATAAATGAATACGCTCTCAAATGTGCCGTCCGAGGCAGAGTCTGTTCGCCACGTTCGGCACACGTGATAGCTCGCTGCTCTCTGATTGGTTGAATCGTTTTTTGGACATAGCTCGGTAACTACTTCTCCGATTAATATGAAACCTTGAAAAGGCACATCCTCGGGTCCCCAGCAATATACCTGGCAAGTTTCAAGTATATCGGACCCGTGGTTGTCGAGAAACAGCGGTCACAGACATACAGACATACAGAGATTACTGGAATTATAGATAGACTAGGGCATGCCCGTACGTGGGTGCAATGCCCGTACGTGGGTACGTGGGTACGTGGGTGCGAGTACGGTGACAATCCCCCCCCCTCTATTTACATGAAATGGTTTGGTTCATGAAATGTTTTGGTCCATTCGCAACGCCAAAGCGAACGGCGAACGCTTTACATGAAATGGTTTGGTCCATGAAATGTTTTGGTCCATTCGCAACGCCAAAGCGAACGGCGAACGGCTTGCGAGTACAGTGACAATCCCCCCCCCCCTCTATTTACATGAAATGGTTTTAATTAGTTTTAAAACATAGTTTAACGCCAACATAGCGGCAACATAGTTTGCCAACGTGAAATAAATGAATACGCTCTCAAATGTGCCGTCCGAGGCAGAGTGTGTTCGCCACGTTCGGCACACGCGATAGCTCGCTGCTCTCTGATTGGTTGAATCGTTTTTTGGACATAGCTCGGTAAGTACTTGTCCGATTAATATGAAACCTTGAAAAGGCACATCCTCGGGTCCCCAGCAATATACCTGGCAAGTTTAAAGTATATCGGACCCGTGGTTGTCGAGAAACAGCGGTCACAGACAAACAAACAAACACACATACAGAGATTACTGGAATTATAGATAGATGATGTCATGGTACTTTAATTATGACGTCATAATTCGACAAGTACAATGCTTGATTCGATCAGTATGAATTTTTTTTCTTTGCAATTCTTGGTCCGATTGACACGAAATTTTCACCATGGGAGGATATTTGAATGATTATTATCACGTCATAGGTCACGTGGTACAGGCGCCATCTTGGAAAAACTTCACACCTCTGTATCTCTGAAACCACTCCATTGAAAAATTGAGACCTGGCTCATTGTCACCGACTCTCCATGGGGAATAAGATATGTTAATGATGATGTCATCGGTGCCTTCGTTATGACGTCATAATTCGACAAATACAACACTTATCCATCCGATCATTATTTTAAAATTTTCAGCAACTGTTGGTCTGATGGACACTAAATTTTCACCATAGTAGCGCCTCCTCCTTTGGAATATTTTAGTGATAATCATGATGTCATATGTCATGCATTACAAGCGCCATCTTGGAAAAAACGAAAAACGTTGCACCTCTATATCTCCAAAACCACTCCATGGAAAAAAAATGAAACGTGGCTCATTGTAAATAACTCCATATGGGGAGTATGTGTTGTTAACGATGACGTCATTGGTGCCATAATTATGACGTCATAATTCGACAGGGACAACGCTTAGTCTAATCAGTTTGAAATTTATTGAGGAAGATCTATGCAACAATTATTTAGAGAATATAAATTTATGATGTCATCGCTCACGTGGTCTGGCAGCCATATTGGATCAAAAAAAAAGAAACGTTCAAAAACAGAAGAGTTGGCTCACACCAAGTTGACTGCGCAGGGTAAGTATTCTATGAATACCATCTAGTTTGACATGTAGTGGTTTCAGAGATATAGAGGTGGAAAGTTTTTCCATGATCCCGCCAGTACCACGTGACCTAAGATGTCATAATTATTAATGAAAACTTCTACAGGAGGAGGTGCTCATATGGTGCAACCTTTTGTGTCAATTGGACCAACAATTGCCGAGAAAATGAATTTTAAAAATGCAGACACGTACGTACGTACCCGATTGTTTAACCACGCTTTTTGCTTCGCGAGCGCAGGGTAATAATGACGTGGCTTCGTCCAATTTTCCTTGAATGGAAAGATCGTTCTCCATTGGATTTGATTCAAATCAAAGACACACTTAGCGTGATCAGGAGACGCTTCTGTGTTTTTGAAATCCCGATTCCTGATAAGTGTGCGTTTGAACTCAGATCACGTTCCGATTCACCATAAAAATGGTTCCCAATAAAACAAGTCAAGTGAATCCACTTGGATTCCGCCCAGGTTGGCACATGGAAATTATGATGTAGCATAATTATCATCTCGGGTCAAGATTTGAAATTATGCCATGGTTTTTGTAAAATTGCTACTAGTATTCACATTATGTACTTTCACCAAAACATACATCATCATAGAAACATACATAGAATTTGGGTCCTCTGGGTCATTTGGGTCCTCTGGGTCATTTGGGTCCTCTGGGTCATTTGGGTCCTCTGGGTCATTTGGGTCCTCTGGGTCATTTGGGTCCTCTGGGTCATTTGGGTCCTCTGGGTCATTTGGGTCATTTGGGTCCTCTGGGTCATTTGGGTCCTCTGGGTCATTTGGGTCCTCTGGGTCATTTGGGTCCTCTGGGTCATTTGGGTCCTCTGGGTCATTTGGGTCCTCTGGGTCATTTGGGTCCTCTGGGTCATTTGGGTCATTTGGGTCCTCTGGGTCATTTGGGTCCTCTGGGTCATTTGGGTCCTCTGGGTCATTTGGGTCCTCTGGGTCATTTGGGTCCTCTGGGTCATTTGGGTCCTCTGGGTCATTTGGGTCCTCTGGGTCATTTGGGTCCTCTGGGTCATTTGGGTCCTCTGGGTCATTTGGGTCCTCTGGGTCCTCTGGGTCATTTGGGTCCTCTGGGTCATTTGGGTCCTCTGGGTCATTTGGGTCATTTGGGTCCTCTGGGTCATTTGGGTCCTCTGGGTCATTTGGGTCCTCTGGGTCATTTGGGTCCTCTGGGTCATTTGGGTCCTCTGGGTCATTTGGGTCCTCTGGGTCATTTGGGTCCTCTGGGTCATTTGGGTCCTCTGGGTCCTCTGGGTCATTTGGGTCCTCTGGGTCATTTGGGTCCTCTGGGTCATTTGGGTCCTCTGGGTCATTTGGGTCATTTGGGTCCTCTGGGTCATTTGGGTCATTTGGGTCCTCTGGGTCATTTGGGTCCTCTGGGTCATTTGGGTCCTCTGGGTCATTTGGGTCCTCTGGGTCATTTGGGTCCTCTGGGTCATTTGGGTCCTCTGGGTCATTTGGGTCCTCTGGGTCATTTGGGTCCTCTGGGTCATTTGGGTCCTCTGGGTCATTTGGGTCCTCTGGGTCATTTGGGTCCTCTGGGTCATTTGGGTCCTCTGGGTCATTTGGGTCCTCTGGGTCATTTGGGTCATTTGGGTCCTCTGGGTCATTTGGGTCCTCTGGGTCATTTGGGTCCTCTGGGTCATTTGGGTCCTCTGGGTCATTTGGGTCCTCTGGGTCATTTGGGTCATTTGGGTCGTCTGGGTCATTTGGGTCCTCTGGGTCATTTGGGTCCTCTGGGTCATTTGGGTCCTCTGGGTCATTTGGGTCCTCTGGGTCATTTGGGTCCTATATTCCTATCCTATAACATATATATCTCCTATAACCTATCCTATAAATATAGATTTGATGACGTCATGTTTACACATCTGAGCGACAGAAATGAGCGACAGAAATGAGCGACAGAAATGGGTGACAGAAACTAGCTTCACTTTTGAGCGCCCGAAATTCCCAGGCAAACGCTATAACGCACCAGGTTTACAACCTGTGCGTTAATAAACTGCGCTGGGACGCGGACTCGTTTGCATCGGAGCCCCGGGCCCGGCTCATGGCAAATGACGATTGAAAGTTCCACTTGGATACAGATCATGGAGCAGGTCCAGCACGGCTCGAGTGGAAGCGGCGAATCGCTCGCACTGCGCTCGCTGCACTTTAACCTGTTGTGCGGTTTGTGGGACCGTTGGGGGACGCGAGCGGACGGACGCACCCACAGAGAGGACCCCGTAGGAACCGCAGGCTACACGCCAACCGAGTTGTCCCGAGGAGGGAGTCGAACGTCTGCAACTACGAACATGGTGGTGACGAAACATCAATTTCAGCTTTTTTTGGGCCCCTTCGCCTCTCCCTACACCCCTTTCCCCATTCAAGACCTCCCCACGATCCTCAACATCCCCCGCCCACCACCCAGAGAATGGAGCGGCTCAAAATACCATTTTTACCCTCCGAGGCCGCACGTGGAATGACGTAACACGAACGTGGAATGACGTAACACGAACGTGCAATGACTTCTTACAGACCATTATGTCATTCTCACGGTGCTCTTATTTAACATTTTTGTTTCTCTGTTTCAATTGCACCGCTCCCTCTACTCTAACCACTCCCTATACTCTAACCACTCCCTATACTCTAACCACTCCCTATACTCTAACCACTCCCTATACTCTAACCGCTCCCTATACTCTAACCGCTCCCTATACTCTAACCGCTCCCCATACTCTAACCACTCGCTATACTCTAACCGCTCCCTCTACTCTAACCACTCCCTATACTCTAACCACTCCCTATACTCTAACCGCTCCCCATACTCTAACCGCTTCCTATACTCTAACCGCTCTCTATACTCTAACCGCTCCCTATATTCTAACCGCTGCCTCTGCTTTAACTGGTCCCAGTAGTGCCTTAACCACTCCCTATACTCTAACCACTCCCTATACACTAACCACTCCCTATACTCTAACCGCTCTCAATACTCTAACCGCTTTGTATACTCTAACCACTCCCTATACTCTAACCACTCCCTATACTCTAACCACTCCCTATACTCTAACCACTCCCTATACTCTAACCGCTCCCTATACTCTAACCGCTCCCTATACTCTAACCGCTCCCTATACTCTAACCGCTCCCTATACTCTAACCGCTCCTCATACTCTAACCACTCGCTATACTCTAACCGCTCCCTCTACTCTAACCACTCCCTATACTCTAACCGTTCCCTATACTCTAACCACTCCCTATACTCTAACCGCTCCCTATATTCTAACCGCTCCCTCTGCTTTAACTGGTCCCAGTAGTGCCTTAACCACTCCCTATACTCTAACCACTCCCTATACACTAACCACTCCCTATACTCTAACCGCTCTCAATACTCTAACCGCTTTGTATACTCTAACCACTCCCTATACTCTAACTGCTCCCTATACACTAACCACTCCCTATACACTAACCACTCCCTATACACTAACCACTCCCTATACTCTAACCGCTTCCTTTACTCTAACCGCTCCCTTTACTCCAACTGCTCTCTATACTTTTTCACATCTCCGCCGCCGTTGGTGGAGCCCTCACCAGCCAAGATCGATTTACAGAAAGCTGCAGTGCAGCACGGGGGTGTTAGGGAGGTGTTTGGGAGATGTTAGGAGGTGTTAGGGTGGTGCTAGGAGTGTGTTAGGGGTTTTTAGGAGGTTTTAGGAGGTTGTTGGGGGTGGTGCTATGGGAGGTGTTAGGGGGTGTTGGGAGGTGTTAGTGGGGTGATAGGGGGTGTTCGGGGTTGTTGGGGGGTGGTGTTGTGGGGTGTCTTAGAGGGGTGTTAGAATGTGTTAGGGGGTGTTAGTGAGGTGTTAGGGTATGTTAGGGGCTTGGGGGTGGTGTTATGGGGTGTGTAATAGGGGTGTTCGTGGGGTGTTAGGGAGGGTGTTAGAGAGATCTTTGGGGGTGTTAGTGGGGTGCTAGGGGGTTATTGGGGGGTGGCATTAGGGGAAGTGTTAGAGGGTGTTGGGAAGTGTTAGGAGGGTGTTGGTGGAGTGTTAGGGGGTTGTTTGGGGGTGTTGGGGGAGGTTTGTGGGATGTTTTAGAGGGGTATTAGAATGTGTTAGGGGGGTGTTAGTGAGGTGTTAGGCTATGTTAGGGGCTTAGGGGGTGGTGTTATGGGGTGTGTTAGGGGGTGTTCGTGGGGGTGTTAGGGAGGGTGTTGGTGGAGTGTTTGGGGGTGTTGGGGGATGTTTGTGTGGGGAATGTTAGGGGGTGTTAGCGAATGTTAGGGGGATGTAAGTCGTTGCCAAGCAGGTCAATTGGCGCCGTTAATTTGGAGATGTTTTACTCCTTGGACCGATCCACATATAAAGCGGCTGTAAATGTGATCAATGTGGTTCTATCTGCGACCGCTGTGCCACTGCCTGTGTGTCTGCGCTGCTCCCTGGTCCCTCATACCTGCACACCTTAGTAATTACTCACCTTCATCGGTAAGACCGTTCTTTACTCGAAATACAAATGCTTTGTCGTCATCGTCCACCCATGATCTACAGGAACACGGTCGTGCCCTGATCCACCATCACGATCGTCTAGGCACACGATCCACCCTAGGACGAGCATGATCCTGAGCGGGTCCCGTCGATGCACTCGCTCTATGTCTGCGCACTCTCACCGACTTGCACTCCTACTTGGTTGTGCCCAATTACCGGTGTTCATGTGAGAGGATGGAGGCCGGAGAGCGGTGCAGTAGACGGGAGAGGGAGGGGATAGGTAAAAAGGGATGGAGTTGGGTGGTTATCGGAATAGTACTGCAGACACAGTACCGTGAATTCGGGCATTAGGCGGACAGGTTGCTCGGAGTGACTCTCCCGCCCCTTTACCCCCCCCCCCCCCTGGACATCGACAACCGGCATGTCAGAGGGACTAGATCACGGGTGGTGCACTCCTCTGTCCGAGCATCTGTCTCGCACGACCGACCATGCGGGCTAGCTCGTTATAGCTTTTGGCAAACTGTGCTCCACCAAAACGTAGCCATGGCTACTTCTAAGGATTTGAAACCTTCCCAGGAGAGCGAAGGTAAGTCATTTCATCATCGCATTTTTGCGTGCGGTCTGGAAACACACACGGACAAGATTACATAAAGTTAATGGTCTCTGCTCGGAGCTTGCAGCTTGCATTACATTCGGACAGCTGCTCTTTCGCTCCCTTTCCACAATATGAACAAATGAACAACACGATGTATCATTCCGACTTTGTGATCGCACGATGCAGATTAAAGTGCCATCATGTGCTTCGCACGCATTACCAGCGCAGACGCCTTGAGAAGCAATTGTGTTCAAATGTTTCTGTTTGACGCCGTGTTTGTTGCGCGCAATATTGCCATCCGAAGTCTTTCCACCCTGTTGGACAGCCTAATAATTGTCTGCCACATGCATTTTCTGCTGAACTCGGTCTTGGACAGCCAAATAATTGTCCGCCACGTGCATTTTTATCTGAACTCGGTGTTGGGCAGGCTAATCATTTTCCGCCACACGCTTCTTTAGCCGATATCGGTCTTGGACAGCCAAATAATTGTCCACCACATGCCTTTTTTTGCTAACCTCGGTCTTGGACAGCCTAATAATTGTCTGCAACATGCATTTTTAGCTGACCTCGCTCTTGGACAGCCAACTAATTGCCCACCACGTGCATTTTTAGCTGAACTCGGTCTTGGACATCCAAATAATTGTCCACTACATGCATTTTTAGCTGACCTCGGTCTTGGACAGCCAAATAATTGTCCAGCACACGATTTTATTTAGCTGACCTCGGTCTTGGACAGCCAAATAATTGTCCAGCACACGATTTTATTTAGCTGACCTCGGTCTTGGACAGCCAAATAATTGTCCAGCACACGATTTTATTTAGCTGACCTCGGTCTTGGACAGCCAAATAATTGTCCACCTCATGCTTTTTTTGCTAAGCTCGGTCTTGGACAGCCTAGTAATTGTCCACCACATGCATTTTTAGCTGACCTCGGTCTTGGACAGCCCAATAATTGTCCGCCGTACGCCTTTTTTTTTAGCTGACCCCAGTCTTGGACAGGTAAATAATTGTCCACCTTATGCTTTTTTTGCTGACCTTGGTCTTCGACAGCCAAATAATAATTGTCTGCCACATGCATTTTTACCTGACCGCAGTCTTAGACAGCCAACTAATTGTCTGCCGCATGCCTTTTTTAGCTGAGCTTGGTCTTGGACGGGTGAATAATTGTCCACCTCATGCTTGTTTAGCTGACCTCGTTCTTGGACAGCCTAATAATTGTCTGCAACATGCATTTTTAGCTGACCTCGCTCTTGAACAGCCAACTAATTGTCCACCACGTGCATTTTTAGCTGAACTCGATCTTGGACAGCCAAATAATTGTCCACTACATGCATTTTTAGCTGACCTCGGTCTTGGACAGCCAAATAATTGTCCACCACACGCTGTTTTAGCTGACCGTGGTCTTGGACAGCCAAATCAAATAATTGTCCACCACATGCATTTTTAGCTGACCTCGGTCTTGGACAGCCAAATAATTGTCCGCCGCACATTTTTTAAGATGACCTCGGTCTAGGACAGCCAAATAATTGTCCACCACATGCATTTTTAGCTGACCTCGGTCTAGGACAGCCAAATAATTGTCCACCACACGCTGTTTTAGCTGACCGTGGTCTTGGACAGCCAAATCCAATAATTGTCCACCACATGCATTATTAGCTGAACTCGGTCTTGGACAGCCAAATAATTGTCCGCCGCACATTTTTTTTAGCTGACCTCGGTCTAGAACAGCCAAATAATTGTCCACCACACGCTGTTTTAACTGACCGTGGTCTTGGACAGCCAAATCCAATAATTGTCCACCACATGCATTTTTAGCTGAACTCGGTCTTGGACAGCCAAATAATTGTCTGCCGCACATTTTTATTAGCTGACCTCGGTCTTGGACAGCCAAATAATTGTCCAGCACACGATTTTATTTAGCTGACCTCGGTCTTGGACAGCCAAATAATTGTCCACCTCATGCTTTTTTTGCTAAGCTCGGTCTTGGACAGCCTAGTAATTGTCCGCCACATGCATTTTTAGATGACCTCGGTCTTGGACAACCTAATAATTGTCCACCACACGCTTCTTTAGCCGATATCGGTCTTGGACAGACAAATAATTGTCCACCTCATGCTTTTTTTGCTAAGCTCGGTCTTGGACAGCCTTATAATTGTCCAGCACACGATTTTATTTAGCTGACCTCGGTCTTGGACAGCCAAATAATTGTCCAGCACACGATTTTATTTAGCTGACCTCGGTCTTGGACAGCCAAATAATTGTCCACCTCATGCTTTTTTTGCTAAGCTCGGTCTTGGACAGCCTAGTAATTGTCCGCCACATGCATTTTTAGCTGACCTCGGTCTTGGACAACCTAATAATTGTCCACCACATGCATTTTTAGCTGACCTCGGTCTTGGACAGCCCAATAATTGTCCGCCGTACGCCTTTTTTAGCTGACCTCAGTCTTGGACAGGTAAATAATTGTCCACCTTATGCTTTTTTTGCTAACCTTGGTCTTCGACAGCCAAATAATTGTCTGCCACATGCATTTTTACCTGACTGCAGTCTTAGACAGCCAACTAATTGTCTGCCGCATGCCTTTTTTATCTGAGCTTGGTCTTGGACAGGTGAATAATTGTCCACGTCATGCTTGTTTAGCTGACCTCGGTCTTGGACAGCCAACTAATTGTCCGCCGCACATTTTTAAGCTGACCTCGGTCTTGGACAGTTAAATAATTGTCCGCCACGCGCTTTTTCAGCCGATATCGGTCTTCGACAGCCAAATAATTGTCTGCCACATGCTTTTTTAACTGACCTCGGTCTTGAACAGCAAAATAATTGTCCAGCTCACGATTTTTTTAGCTGACCTTTGTCTTGAACAGCCAAATAATTGTCCAGCGCATGCTTTTTTAGCTGACCTAAATCTTGGACAGCCTAATAATTGTCCTTGTCGTGCTTTTTTTAGCTGGCCTCGGTCTTGGACAGCCAAATGTAAAGAAAAGATCAAGGTTTTGGATGGGGGAAGATAAGAGATGGTGGTGAACAACTGTTTTAAAGACCTGGAGGGAGGAGTGGGATTGAAGGGAGTGAGGGAGTTTGTTCCAGAGGTGGGAGAAAAGGGGAATGAAAGAGTGAAGCTGAGCAGAGAGCCCAGATTTTGGCAGTTTAACCATAAGAGGGTTGCAGGCAGATCTTGTGCGACCTGTAGGAATATTTGGAGGACAGAGCACAGAGAGAGCTGGGGGAGCAAGGCCGGAGAGGAGTCGGTAGAAGACAGAAAGACCACCAACCTGCCTGCGTTGAGTGAGTGAAAGGCCCTCGGAGTTAGCTTCATCGCAGGAGATTAAAGCTAGACCGTTATGGTCTAGTGGCTTTGTTGTTATGTTGCTATTGCTGTTGTTGTTATGGTCTAGTTGCTTTGTTGTTATGTTGCTATTGCCATTGTTGTTATGTTGCTATTTATGTCGCTATTTGTTATGTTGCTATATAGGTCTAGTTGCTATTGTTGTTATGGTCTATTAGCTTCACCGTTGCAGACATAAGTAAACTTTTCCTGTTGCTCATGCCCATATCATAAACAATTTGTTAACGAAATAGACTGATATCGCTGCTGGACGGTTACAATTAACAGATAAACGGGTTTGGGAGTTTTGATGAACCAAATTGCCATAAAATGTTGTTCGGCGGAATGACTGAATTTGTTCTGCATCATATTGATCGTGGCTTTTGAAGCACTGTTTTCATTGCATACCCTTCCTGATCACCTGGTGTTTGTATATACCTGAAGCCAGAGCATTGTTCATGTTGCATGACAAACGCATTGCTCGCCTTGCTTCTCCCCGCAGTGGAACGATGTCTCAGCCTCATGCAGGCAGGCAGCGCAATGACCAAGCTGAAGGGCAGCCCAAGGGGCCTCCCTCGTGTCTACTTTCTGGATCGGCAGCGAAGCTCCGTCTGCTGGAGACCCTCCCGCAAGCAAGACCGTGCCAAGAGTAAGTTCCCGAACAATTGTGCCTCTTTGTGTTCCTTGAGAAACTACGAAAGTTACGAAAGGAACAGCTTAATATGAATTGCAAGTTATATTTTGAACACAGTACATTGGGTCTGAATTCATCCCGATCCGCATGAGCAAAGAGGAGTGGGATACCTTTTTACTCTGTCTGCCTGTCTGGCAGTGAAACAAATTTGAAAATCATTCCAAACAGGAAACCTACTGTTTATAAGGATGCCATAAAGGACACAAACAACAGGCACGAAGAACTAATGTAACGTGTTTGACAGGGTGGTGTAAAAGACGCTGCATCAGCGGCGGTAAACTTCCAAAAATGTTTTCTTATACAACCTTTAAAATCTTTATTTTATTTTATTTGAATCACATACTTGAACACTAGACCACAAATTGCCTTTTGACACCTTCAACCCCATTTTATTTACCAGTAGTCTATTTGCACAAAATATTCCGGAATTTTACGCCATCACGACCAATCAAATTTGGCGCTTGCAGACCCCGCCCATGCCCTTATTTCAAGACTGTCCAGGGTAAGGTGTTCTATGAACTCTCTAGTTTATATATCGTTTTTCATGCAACAATAATATATAATTAAAATAACACTGAACAAACAAAAAAGTTTATATGTCATGCTCCGCCACCACTTTCCCCACAGCTTTTGAGCACAATACTCTTGAAGCCCTATAATGAGATACACAATGGACATAAAACGTAGATATTACAGACTTACACAACCCTTACTTAGACACAGAGGGCAAGGAAGCGAAGATTGGGGCAAGTGAAGAAAGGAACGGAAAGCGAGGGGTTAATAAAATACATGGGGGATAAGGATGGGGGATAATGCCATACCAAGGTCTGGCTTGATAGTTTGGTGGGTCACCTGGTCCGTGCAGCTCTCTGGCAAGTCTGATCGAGCACTACGGTGTATGTGGAGGTAGGTGTTACAATACAAACAGGTAGATAGTGAAGGCATGAACAGGTAAAAGCTGAATCCACAACCAACACGCTTCAATGCTTCATCGGATGTTTTGGGGTTGCTGTGCTGTCTCTGGCACTGAATGCCTTGAATGTGTGCATGGCATCATGAAATCAGGAGATTACCAAGGCATTTTGGAGCGTAATGTTCAACCCGGTGTCAAAAAGCTGGGTCTCCATTGATGGTCATGGGTCTTGGAGCAGGACAATGACCCCAAACATACTTCAAAAAGCACTCAGGAATGGTTCAAGATAAAATGCTGGATTGTTCTGAAGTGGCCAGCAATGAGTCCAGATCTAAATCCCATTGAACACCTGTAGGGCCTCAGCCCGGCCACTCTGTCAACAGACAGAGATTTATTCTTTGGTCCCCATTGGCTGAACATCAAGCAGAGCTGCCAATCCAGATTTCGGGCTTATTTGCCTCTTATGAAGGCGCCTTTTTTTTAAATTATAATAAAAAGGTTTTAAAAATCAAACATTTAAACAGCCTTGGACGTGCACCTTGACCCCACGGCCAAGGCACACCATCCATCAAGACTGTCCCATTGGCATACACATGCACCTCAACCCAAAGGCTGAAGTACATGGTCAATCAAAGCACATGCATCCTGACCCCAAAGGGCCAAAATGCATGGTCATACAATTGGACCCCTCCTCCATAGGAGTGAGTCCCCATGACTTGACCACATGGTGCTCACCATTAAAGCTAGGAGGTGCCTTCATTCATATATATTGTTATGTCGGGGGGTAAAGGAATATCTAGAGCCAGCTAGATCTGTATAGGCAACATGCTTCGACTGTCGCGATAGGGAATCTACCTGTAATAAGTTCTGTGTTTTTTTAGGTGGTTTGTCGGGGTAAGAGTATACCTGTGAACATATAAGGATGTTCGTGTGTTAAATAGTTGTAGGGACTAAGATAAACCCGTGTGTCAGACCTGCTGATCATTCCTTTATCCCTTATGGCAGCGCACACATATAAACACATAGATAGGCCTTTTAGTGCAACATTAAATAGATCCCTTCCCTTACAATGACCTTGGAAGAAGACCGGCAGGAAGCCAGATA